>NW_010179300.1:0-2668 GCF_000695765.1 Mesitornis unicolor
ACATCCTGGGATGCTGTGACTGAACCTGGCTGCTGCCCCTGCCCTGCCCTGGCCCCCATGGACAGGACCTGGTCACCACACTGCGTCCCAGTCCCTCCCCAAGCAGCCAGCACTCACTGCTGCCCAGCTTCCCTCAGAGTTTCCATTCTCCTGTCTGGATGAGAGATGAGCAGGGAAATCACGGGTTATCTTCCAAATCCCACTGTTGTTTTCATCAAAACTGCTCCGGCTGCCTGCTGCAGCCTGATTGTGCTGCAATTTTTAAAGTTTCCTATCACAGACCCATGTGTGGATCCTCTGTTCTCAGAGTGGAGGATGTTACCAGGGCTTTTGGTGGAGATATCTGCATCCTCAAATGGCAGTGCCATAACCTCTCTTGGTATCCTTACCTATAGGGGTTGTCAATGCTGAATATATCAGTACAATTTCTTTCTTCATTGTGGTGCTGTTACTACAGACTTCACCTTAGTGCCTCATCCTATTCTCCGAATTTCGTGTGAATGTAAACATCAGCGAACAAAAACCAATGACAGCCCTAAAGGCAAAGACCAGAACCTGCCTTTTCCCGCACACTCATCCATAACTTGATTTCCTTTCAGCCTTCTTACTCCTACGTGCTCACACAGTGACTCAGTTTTAAGAGAAAAACATGATATTCCTCCCCAAAGCACCAAAACCCTCCAGCATTCTGGGCTGCAGATAATCAACACTCTTCAAGCTCAGAGAGGCCTAAAATGAAGTGTAATTCTCAGGGCAATATTCAAATCGCTGTTATTCTCATCCAAATTCAGACAGAAGCAGCATTCAGGTTTGGATTAGGTTTCCCTGGCTGGTAAACCAAAGACAACATTCATGCTGTTTGCTGTCTGACCCTGGGCAGAAAACGAGAGCGAAACCCCTGAGAATGCAATATTTCCATACACAGGGGCCTTGTAAGCCAACACTGACCTCGAATTCAGATGCCTAACGCAGCTGGCAGTGGTGGAAAGCAGCTGACCTGGACTGCTGTACCCCAATTCTGGCAGGATTTAGGACTGGATTTTGCCCTTTGTCTTGCTACAAGCGCCCTTACCGCTGAACGTCACCCAGTTTGCACTAAGGCTTTGGTGCCTCTCGGCCTTCGTTTCGTGGGTGCACCGGACAAAGCAGCTTTCTGTGCGCTGGGTGGCCTGAAAGGTGGGTATCAGATCAGCATAACAACGCACCACAGGGCATTTCCTTCACAGATCAGCGTTTTCCAAACTTTAACTAATTATATTTCCAACCGCTGATCCATATGCATGACGCAGGAGCTCTCCTAGCTCCCAGAAGAGCCCTCTTGCAGCTCCTCGGTGTCAGAGTCACTTCTCAGTACCTTTGAAGCTTGTTTCTGCAGCTCTTCCTTCTCCATTGCTGCTGGTAGGCTAAAGGCTGAAGTCATTAAGCCCTGCTAATAACAATAAAAGCCATTATCTTCAAGCACACGTTTGATCTTCCTGTCAAGTCCTCATATAAAGGCAATGTCTCTATCTCAACTCTTCACCTTCCTTCTAATACTTCCAATGCTCCATGTTCTCTAAATATTTTTCTCAGATCTACATCTCCTGAATAAAATATTTTACTGGTGTTACATTTTAAACCACTTAGAAATCAGGGGAGGGGAAACAACCAAACAAATTAAAAACTCAACACTAAGAGTATTTAGTCAATCACATTTCAAGTGTAATTCAAGTCTCTTCAGCACTTCATAACTACCCCTACAAGAGTAACAAGAGGTACCTATTGCAGCTATGCCCCTGAGCAGATACCACAACTGCCAGCACCACCCATCTGTACTGAAATCATCGATCAGCCCTAAAACTGAACTCCTTCCTGATTAAAAGCTCGAAAGTGTGAAGAGCAGGGAGATACCTGGTTTTTTTCCCCTCGTGTAAACAGACATCCATAATTGAGAAAGTGCAATGCAGGTATCTGTCAGACACTCAGTTTTTTGAAATTCAAATTTCAGTCAAGCTTTACCAAAGCTGTATAAACATTACATTAGTTTTATGTTCACAGAAACTGCATCAGTAACACTGGTTTAACACATCATTAGAATGATTTTCGCAGAGCCATTTTTCGATTACACAATAATTTCTAGAATGGTTGACGCTGAACAGGACACAACTGGTCAGGAAGGCACAGAAAGCCAAGCAGCTGTAAACCACTAATATGAAAAGTTGCCATGCATATATTGTGAGACCAGGAGAGAGGGCAGAGTTACAAAGAAACAAATTAATTAGTAGTGAAAAAGCAATTTAAAGAAGATAGGCTAGGTGAAACAAAAGATGGGCCTGCAAGGAACTGCCATGGTGCAGCAGAGGCCGGCAGCTCCCTGGGGTCAGGGTGCTGGGGGCTGCAGGGGCTCCCCATGGAGGCTCTGTGAGGGCAAGGCCTGGCAGTCAGGGCCATCTCACCACCCCAGCCCAGAGCAGGGCAGTGGGGGGCACCAAGGCAGCCCCAGGAATCGGGTGCCTCCCTGGTCACAGACTGAGGCTGCACCAGGCCATGGAGTGTGGGTGGGCCTGGCTTGGCAGGGCCCATGGCCGGGCAGGGCTGTGGAGAGCCGAAGAGCGGCCCTGCTGCGGTGTCGCTGGGGCAGGGGCTGATGGCCCTGGAGCTGACATGGCACCCTGGGCCCTGACATGGC
>NW_010179300.1:2964-8706 GCF_000695765.1 Mesitornis unicolor
CCTGCGCCCGGACATGGCGCCCTGAGGGAGCTGACATGGTACCCTGAGGGGGCTGACATGGCACCCTAGGAGCTGACGTGGCATCCTGGGAGCCCGACATGGCGCCCTGAGCACCTGACGTGGCACCCTGAGGGCCTGACATGTCTTCCTAGGCCGTGGGCAAGGTGAGGGAGCCCCAGGGGAGTGGGCTGGGACAGTCAGGGCCTAGACAAAAAACTGATGCTAACAGCAACTGCAATACCAACTGAAACATTTAAAAACTGCTTTACCCTGATGTTAGAAGTGAAAATGGCCCAATGGGCAAGATAGAAAGCTCCGCTTGCAGATAAAACTGTTGTCATACTGAAAATATCAGCAGTGACTGACACGAAAAACTCCTGTTTACAAACTTTGCAGGGAGAAGCAGCTGGATCATGAAGGATGTCGCTGTTCCTAAAGCAGCCAACAGTGTTCTCAGGAAACGTTCAGCATAGGGAGACAAAGCAGAAGAAATATAAAATAGAAATAAATATAAATAAGTAGCTACCAAATTTAATCAAGATGCCATTAGTGCCTTCCAAATCAGAACAGTTATACTGCTAATTTTAAAAAGTTCAATCTTCATTCAGTCTTTATTCTGACTGTCTCAAAATTTAAGATACTTATCTACACGGTTACAGAACGCACTGTCAATACTGAGGACAAATTGGGGATCTCTTGTTTTTAACTACGAGAAAGGCACTCCTGATCTCATCCTGGTCAAATTTTAGGCAAATTTTAGATCAGTAGGAGGCCACCAAACAGCTGAAAACCCTACTGCAGTTAAGATTTCAAGTGTCAAAAGCCATGCTGGATTTCAAATAAGCAAATAGCAGTGTCTTAAAATTACTCATATTAAAAATCACTTATAAAACAGAGTAAAGCATAAAAGGCAAGTCACATAGAAGCAGGAGAAACATAAAACTCAAATATCTTAACAGGAAAAAAAAAAACAAGAAAATCTAAGGTAGTAAGGAAAATTTTTGCTCCTTTACAGAGAAATTACCATATCCCATCACAGGAAGGGGTCTCAAAGAAATGATGCAGCCACATCGGACACCTGAACATCCACCTGAAAACAGCTTAAATCTGCCATCACCTTACCCCAAATTCATCAAGAACTTAAGTATCAGAGAAAAAAGCTGCTTACAAAAACTTAGATACATCACTATTATATCCAGAAATAAAGCAGCCTGGGAAATTACTCCTGTAGCTCTCATTAGTTCCACTGGGAGTAACTGGAAAGCATCAATTAAATTTAAAAAAAAACCCCAAACCTAAAATACTAGGAAAGATTCTGAGAATATAATGCCAACTCCTCATCATTTCTGCAATGATAAATCAAGTTACTCCATAATTGTCCTCCGAGTTCAAAACAAAAAAGGTGGATATACATATACACACACAGGTAAACAGAGGGAAAATTGACAGGTATGTCCAAAAGCCGACAAAAAGCAACCAGAATATTGTGTGTAATCCTTTTGTAGCCTGAAAAACTCCTTACAGGATAACAAAGGCTTGGATCTTGGCTGCCCTCCAGAGCGAGGAGAACGGTGCAGTTTTCCAGAAATCATCCCTGCATTTATTTAACGTTTGGAGAAGGCGGTCAATGAAAAAAAAATGAGATCTTGTTTGACGATACAAATTGTTTCGGATTGGGAGAACTCCAAAATGTTAAGGCTCGAAACCAACCTACTGAAACTGGAACGATTCTTCACCAAAAAACTGCCCGCTAACGGCACGAAGATCAGTAAACCTCGCACTCGGTATTCTAGAACTATCTGAAAGAAAAATACATCGAAGGGAATTGTTAAATACGTATCAAAGACGCAGAGCATGAAACTAATACAACAAAGGTATCACACACAATCACTCTCTCATCTCAAGGTGCATCAGTAGTAGGAGCACCACAGTGCATGTACAGACATTAAATGGTAACTTAACGTACTGCGGCACGGAGAGAACTCAGAAGCCTGAAGAGACTGTAGAAGCTGAGGTTTTTAATCATAAAATACAGAACTAAAAGCATTTTAATTGAAATACCGAAAAAAAAAAAGGACCCAGGATGTTAATTAAACTCCCTTTTGCTTGTTTGCTTGCCTGACAAAATCAAATTGCAATGCGTTCTCTCACATAGCATCTAAGTCATCTGTCAACACTGCTAGACACTGAGATAAATACCGCTTATTTACTCACAAGAAAAAGCAAATAAATCAACTTAAAATTATTGATCATCCGAGTCATTAAGCCAATGCATGGAAAACAAGTTTTGGGGGTTAAAAATGGAGCTAAGATACAAAAGACATCTTAGCACACTGCATAATTAATAAACGTGGTGGCACACAGCGCGAGGGAGCGCTGGCAGCAGGAGCTCCAAGCACAGCCCAGACTGCCTCAGCAGTGCACAGATCCGAGTGCGAGTTGCAGCTCTGACGGAGCTAAAGAAATGGAGTTATTTCAAAAGAAGTGACAGTGCTGGTGTCTCCGAGAGGGACCGAGCTCGCACTTGAAAGGCTCGCAGCAGCCCATGGCCAGACTCCAGGCCCAGACTTCCATCCTGACTGGAGGAACTGGAGCTCACAGCAGGAACCGGCACACAGCCTAAAAATCACACGTATGACTTTTATATTTGGTTATACTAAGGGAAAGCTCAAAGGTTTCTCGACAGCTTCAGCTGCAGCTCAGGGAGTGAGGCCCAGGCTGCTCCCCAGGCCCAGAGCAGAGGCTCCGCTGCTGCTCCCACCTCAGCGGTGGCGGAAAAAGACCAAAACCAAGGCCTCCTCCTTTTCCACCACGATTGGGAAGGGACCAGTTTGAGTGAGAAGTACAATTTGCTCCTGGCAAAGCTCACACAGGGGTGTGTAGGTGTCTCCCACAAGAAGCCTCTCACAGCAAGCCCATTTGTCTGCGCTGTGTGGGTGCAGGCCCACAAGGAACCCGACCCACAGCTAAAACAAAACTTGAACGTAACGGAGGAACCAAGTAACAGGGGCCACATTGCATCTTCCACATGCTAGGAACAATTTTTATTTCTATTTTATTTAAAGAGTATTTATTTTCTCTCTCCACTTTAGGTATTTCTGACCAGGAACACAGCAGAGGCCTTCAATGAAGAAGTAGGCCCTGAACAAGGCAAATGACAAAGCAGAGGCGAGCGGTCTCAAAGCAGAGTGGTTGGGGAAATACACACCAAAAAAATCCAAAATCCAGCACAAAATGTCCATAAATCCATCACCATTTCAGTCATACACCCGAGTCTCCAACAGACTGCTCACAATGCTGGTCACTAAAATGACTGCAAAAATCCTTGCAGCATCAAATTTAGATTCGATTTCATGCTGAGGATAAAGATGATCCCCCACTTTCTAATGGTATTTAATCAAATCCGTACATTTGGTGTTAAATTGCAAATTTAACTGCGGAGACACGCATGCTTTCAAAGTGTAAACTTAACTCTTTAAATTCTCCTCAGTATTACGTGGTTCCAAAAGCCACAAAAATGTTTCAGTGTGGCAGTCAAAACAGCAAGGCATAAACATGTATTGTTTCTAGGACACTAATGCCATCTTTATAAATTAGATTATCACCTAGATTATAAACGCTTGATGCTGCAGACTGCACATAGGAGCTCAGCGCTGCCATAAACTCCCTTTAAACAGCACGTTGGACAGCTGGACTAATTCAGCGCAATACAAGATCCGAAGGGATTGTACATCCGTGAGACAGCAAAAATAAACGTACAACTTAAGCAGAAACACGTCATGCTGACAGGAATCAATCTGACTTCACTTAACACACACAGTTTGCAACAGAAACAAGCTGAAAATGAGAGTTTGGGTGGATATTCTCAGTCCTGGCCTCGCAAGGCGTGGATGGGCTTTGTTAAGGGCTCGATTTTAAGCTGGAACAGAAGAACGCACAAGTGTCCTGTTGAGTACGGTGAAATTATACGGTAATTTCATCAGGGACCTCATCAACACTGGCTTTCTTCCTGCAGCTCCTCTGCGCCTGCTCTCCTCTCCTTTAAAGGGATCCGGAGCCAAACACCCCTTCAGCTCTGCTGTGAAGGGGACGTCAACAAAAACTACCTGCAAAGAGGACGCACAAAACCCACGCAGAAACACCACGAGCGCTTCTCAGCAACGGTTCTGCTGAAAACTGGATTAACAGGGTAGAGGTTGTAACGCCTGAGAAAAGTGCTTACTCCACAATACAAAGAAAATTTCAGTAGGTTTGAAAACATCCTTTTACATCTAAAAAAAAATCAGCTTTCTTTCGACAAATTACTAATAGTTTTCCCCCTGAGAAGACGTGATATTTAAAACCTTCCAAAAGCTGTGTTTCAAATGCAGAACTCATCTATAATACATGGTATTACAATGGGGTTTCCAGCATCGGGTTGTGATCCAAACAACGTACAGACACTGGGAGAGACTTTCCAAGGCACAGACAGCAGCGCAGCACCCAACTCCTACGAAAAGGCACTGGGGCTAGCAGTCAAATTGCTACATGAAACCATCTGAACCCTGAGCGATCCCAGCAACGCCACCTTATTCCCAGAATTGTGGGCACAGAAGCGGCTTCTCCAAACGCCTGAGTCACTTCCTCACTTCTAGGACATAATGTAAACCCTTTATCTCTAGATCAAAAATTTATCTAAAGGCAAAGTCATTTGAAGCATTAAATATTTATAGGTATCGATAGCCAAGTTCCTGACTCCTACCAAAACGATCCAAAGCTTTGTCTGAGTGAAAAACCACAGCACGGCAAGAGCAGATCCTCTCGCGAAAAAGCTCTTCTAGAACTCTCAGAATGTAGTATTATTATTATTATTATTATTATCATTATTATTATTACTACTATTACTATTACTACTACTATTGCCATTATTATTACTATTACCACTACTACTACTATTACTGTTATTTTTACTACTACTACTGCTATTATTACTACTATTTTATTAATTTTAATTACTATTACCATTACTACTAGCAGCATTACTGTTGTTACTACTATTACTAGTACTATTGCTATTATTACTACTATTTTATTACTATTACCATTACTACTGCTGTTATTACTGTTATTACTACTACTATTATTACTGCTATTACTGCTGCTATTATTACTACTACTTTATTACTATTATTATTACCATTACTACTAGTAGTATCACTGTTATTACTACTATGGCTATTATTGCTACTATTTTATTACTACTATTATTAACATTACTACTAGTAGTATTACTGTTATTACTACTATTACTAGTACTATTGCTATTATTACTACTATTTTTTACTATTATTACCATTACTACTGCTATTATTACTGATATTACTACTATTACTATTACTGTTATGACTACTGCTGCTATTATTACTACTATTTTATTACTATTACTATTACCATTACTACTAGTAGCATTACTGTTATTACTATTACTAGTACTATTGCTATTATTATTCTATTACTATTATTACCATTACTATTACTGTTATTACTACTACTATTACTGTTATTACTCCTGCTGCTATTATTACTACTATTTTATTACTATTATTATTACCATTACTTCTACTAGTATCACTGTTATTACTACTATGGCTATTATTGCTACTATTTTATTACTACTATTATTACGATTACTACTAGTAGTATTACTGTTATTACTACTATTACTAGTGCTGTTGCTATTATTACTACTATTTTTACTATTAT
>NW_010179301.1:0-7960 GCF_000695765.1 Mesitornis unicolor
GAGGCGACGGTGGCCGAGTGCGGGGAGGTGTCACCAACCGTCGCCAACCGGTTTCGCCTCGCTGAGGCGACGGGCGGCTGCCCCCGGGGGCTGTCACTGACGTCGGGAAGTTGGTTTGCGGAAGGACGAGGGCTGAACGAGGTCCCCGCTGCCAGCCGTTGCGTTCGCCTCACCCCACACGCACCCTCCGCGCACACACACTCCTACGGCCCCATACACACCCACACACACACCCCCCACTGTTGACGGGGTCGCAAACACGACGAGAAAATCTTATCTACGCAGTAGCAGATAAGCAGGCACTTCTTTATTTGCAGCGCTGGAGAAACAGGGGATCGCTCCCGTAATTGTGCTCCAAGGTCCATACATTTTCACAGCTCATTTACACATCTTTAACAAAGCGATTTCACAAGATTATACAAGTATGCATAAAATGTCCGCTTTTTAATTTGCCCTTTACCATGACTGGTTCCCACTATCACAATATCCCATACAAAGTATTGATCTACTATAAAGCCCACCTCCACCTAATTTCTTGGCATGCAAAAGCGAGAAGAGTTATTGCCCAACCCTTGCCTTATTACATCTATTCTACATTTGGTATGTACCTGGGAGACCACGGTACCAGGGGTCCAGCCTCTCCTCTTGTACCCGGAATACCATCAGCATTTTTTTACCACCCCAGAAGCTCCTCTCTCCTCCGGCACTCCCTTGGTACATACCTTCTCTAAGCACTCATGCACATACGTTTTTTATTTTAACTTTGCAGTTTAAGTGAGTACCTACTTTGGCTACTTTAATCAATAAAAATGTTTTCTTGACTACACCACCACCACTCACAACCCCTGCCCTCTCATAAAAACTAAATAGCCAGAATGGTTAAAAAATAAAGAATTGGTTGGGGTGTCTTTGGTAATTTTCAAGTCATTTTGAATATGTTCTTTACAAACATGGACAGCTGTAGTGTTGGATTGTAACATGCTGTCAGGGATAGTCCTTAGGGATGGTAAACATCAGAGAAAGCCCTCATGTCTTTGGAAATCAAGGCTTAACAAGACTATAATAAAGCATGATTTCAGCAGTAAGGTTTGGAAATCATTAGCCAGTTTCTGAGTATTTGACAGGCCTGTCAGGCAAAGAAGTCTTTACAAATTACTGAAATGAGCCAAGTACAGGAGAGAGAGCTTATTCTAAGGGAAGACTTAAAATACGAGATTGCTCCTTCCTAAATGGAAACATCAGAGGCAGAGATGTTATTATTGCTCAGTTTCAGTGGGAGATCACACATCTCAGCCAGCAGGTTGAGGGAGGTGATTCTCCTCCTCTACTCCACTCTCGTGAGACCCCACCTGGAGTACTGCATCCATTTCTGAGGCCCCCAACATAAGAAGGACATGGACCTGTTGGAGAGAGTCCAGAGGAGTGCCACGAAGATGATCAGGGGGCTGGAGCACTTCTCCAATGAAGAAAGGCTGAGAGTTGGGGTTGTTTTGCCTAGGGAAGAGAAGGCTCCAGGGGGACCTTATCAGTACTTAAGGGGGCCTTTCAGTACTTAAAAGGGGCCTACAGGAAAGATAGAGAGGGACTCTTTATCAGGGAGGCAATGGTTTTAAGCTGAAAGAGGGTAGATTTAGACTAGATATAAGGAAGATTTAATTTTATTTTTTTTTTACAATGAGGGTGGTGAAACACTGCAATAGGTTGCCCAGACAGGTGGTTGATGCCCCATCCTTGGAAACATTAAAGGTCAGGCTGGACAGGGCTCTGACCAACCTGGTCTAGTGAAAGGTGTCCCTACCCATGACAAGGGGGTTGGATTAGCTGATCTTTAGAGGTCCCTTCCAACCCAACCCATTCTACAGTTCTAGTATTATTTTAAGATGCATGATTTACAGAGGCATAAGAAGCCAAGCCTCATTATTTCTCCCTCTGCCAGAAGTACTCTTTATATGCAACTGATTTACATAGTAAATCTTCATGTATAAGATCCTTTAAAAAAAACAAAATTAAGATGAGGTTATTTTTATAGTTGATATTACAGAATTAATACATCCTAATTGAAAACTAAATAAAACTTAGTAAAATAATATCTAATTGTCTTCCCTAACAAATTCAGTAATTTGGAAATGAGTGTTATCTCATTCATCTACATCATCTGGGTCAGCAGCTTCCTCTGTGAATGAAAAATTAGTTATTAATTCAATGTAGGCAGTGAGAAAAAAACTAATTTGCTGTTTTTCAGGACTGAGTCCTGGGGATTATATCCAAGAGCTACTAAATATTGCAGAAAAAATATTTTGGCTTTGATAGATTTTTAGAACAAGTTGAAGGCCAACATTCTGCAAATATTTATGACATATCCGCATTTGGAAATTCCCCAGTGCTCTTACAAAATAATATTTTCACAGGTATTTTAAAGTATGACATCCACATGGGGGCTTTGGGACAACAGTGCTTCTCCCCCATTCCTCTTAATCCATTACTTCAGAACAGGACACAAATTAAATCTGGTAGATTGAAGTGGATCTGAAAAACTCCCAATCCTGTTCACACATAACTTGACATTATAAATTATTTCAGACCATCTTTGTGTCTTTCTGGTAAAGATACAAATTTTTGTTTATTTGTTGCCCTCCAAATAGGCAGGGTGTGGCAATCAGCAATCTTCAGTAGCTGTCACAGAATGAGAACTCGCTCATTTTGTTGCTTACACAGGGCATATTTTGTGTTTGGCTTTTTTATTAGAGCAGCTCTGCATTCTAAACCTACATTTGTGCACTCAAAATATATTCCTGCGTGTGAAAACACGCTGTACATTTTCTTTTTACCCAGAATTAGGAATTTGGTGCTGTCAATGCTGGTTTCATCCAGCTCTGCCGTCTCATGAGCTGGGTCGTGTTTTCCCATGATGGAGAGAACCTTTGATGCAGCCTCTGACCTGCCTGTCCCATGAAGGAGGGACGTACAACCCCACCTTCAATGAACACAGTAGCTCAGGGTGTTATATCCCAGATCTGTTGCTAAAAATAGCATAGTCAAAGAGGATTCAAATAACATTATTTACAAGGCAGAAGGCACATTAGAGGAAATATAGTACATCATTGCTAATTACTTGTATCATTCCCAAGCCTGGCAATGCGTGCACACAATTTTTCTTTTAAAGTCTGACAGTGTACAAATAGATAGGACAGGTAGTGGGACAGAAGTACAAAGGAATAATACGAAGTCATGAATCCAAGATATTTAACTGAATATACTGGGGTTTGCAGATAGACCAAAGGAAACAGCAGGTGAACAAAAATGAGATTGTGTAATATGGGATGGGACAGGGGACACCTAGTCAGATGGAACAGAGAAAGAGAACAAACAGTGAGAATGTGTCTTGAATAGACCAGAACAAAAACATCACAGAGACAGAAAAATATGTTCACTGTTTCAATTGTAGAAAAAAAACAGAACATGACTGTAACTTTTGGACTTGAAAATTTCTGAACTTAGGAGTTCCCTTTGTACAGATCATTGAGCCAGAGAGCAGGAGCTTTCTGCTGAACTGAGCTGCTGGTGAGGAAGTTTATTTGAAAGGTTTTTTTCACCTGCTGATATTTGTAGGTTTAAGACAGAGGAAAAAGAATATAGAATTGCAAATGCTACAATCTGAAGTTGAATCCAATCCTTTCATTTGCATTTATTCAAATATGGAACATATCCATTTCCCTAAAATTTAGTTACAAGTTAAACTATGCCTCTTGACAGTTTATATCATGGACTCCCAGCTCCCTGTAAACTTCAAGGGCACATCTGAGATTTTGCTCAGTTCAAGCTTCTGCGGAGTTATACAAGTGAAGTTTTGCACAGCAATTCACTCCAGCACAACTTGAAGTGAGATTTGAAGATGTAGCTAAAATTGTGCAAGAAGCTACATACTGGGGGCGCGGGAGGTGATTTCTTGTTTTCTTTCTTAATAAACCACACTGATAGACAAAAAAATCATTGCCAGTTAGGTACCAGTGTAGGGTTATAGCCAGTTAGCTGTCACGTGGTAACTCCTCAAGGTTAACCCAGGTTAATCTCAACTTTTGGATTTGCTGATGGCCTTCAGAAGTCTCCTGGACAATGTGATCCTCTGTGCTAGCTGTTCTGCACAGTGTCACCGGTGTGGAGGATGAATTGCTGTCAAGGGGAGGCTGTGGTGTCTGAGGCTGTGGTCCCTGCAATCTGCCACATACAAGTAGCCCTCTGTGTTTCACTGCCCTCCATAAATCAGGAAAAGCTCTTGAAATGCTCTGCAGCTTGCAAGACAAGCAAAAAACCAACACCCACGGACAGAAGAAAGAACAACTAATTCTGTGTTGAAGCAATACACTTTTTTCACAAGACAAGGCAAATCAATTCTGAAGGAAGATTTTACACAGCCAGGCAGTACGAACTGTGCCAGGGGCCTTCAAGTATGTACCAACCCCATGGTGGCTGCAGCACAACCAGGCAATCCTCTCACTTACAAACACGCTAGCTGAAGCAGAAGGTCAGATCTGCAGCTGCGAGCGTTGAACAGTAAGGTTTGCCCTGCCATGCCTAAGGGTGAGTCATAAAGAAGAGTATATCGTAGTAGGTGGGCAGTGTCCAGTGCTTCTGAATCAATTGGATGCTCTCTCTGCCAGCTTGGGGATCCCAATGCCTTTGATGGGCTTGGGATGGGAATGCATGATCATCAGGTGTGATAGTGCAGACGACTCCTGCAAACAACTCTGTAGAGAGAGCTAGGAAAAGCTCCTAGCTCTTGATTATCCTGCTTAGGGTAGGATTCCCAAGGTAAACATTTTCTAGAACCTCTCCTTTGTTCCCCATAGAAGCAGCCATCTACCACTGCCCTGACTCCACCCAGGATTAATGGCAATCTTTTATTCTTCGCCATATTGCCCGGGGCTTTTAAGTTTTGAAAACAGATTGTCCTGGTTTACTGGGATAGAATCATAGAATCAGTTTTCCAGTCAGGAAAGCTGCATTTCTGGAAGGACTACAATACTCGTTTTCATGGGAACAAAGTGATAAGACACTTTGTTCTACTTTTCAGCCAGCACTGGTATGTGGTGATCAAGGTTTTGAGATAAACAGGTGCAGAAGCAGGGGAAAAACAGGGCAGCTGACACCAGGATGGCCAACTAAAATTATTCCATGCTATAAATGTCACGCTCAATCTAAATTAGGGAGTTTGCTGGGGACATTTCTTTTTCTTTGATGGCTGCCATCCCAGTCTTGTCCACCATCCTATCGCTGGGGCCTACTCCCCTACTAGATCGGCTGAATATTACTGTGTATACTTTATATTAATACTGTTATTAATATTTGGGGTTGTTATTTTATTAACTCTATTTCAACCCATAGGTCTCCTTTCTTTTTACTGATTCTCCTCCCTGACTGTGGAGGAGTCATCGGGTGATGGAACTACTGTCTAAACTACAAAACAGATGTGTATCTAATAAGACTCCATAAGAATCAAGGTATGTTTTTCATATAAATATGGGGTGAGCACATAACAAAAGAGAGAGAGAAGCAGAAGAAAAGAAGAAAGGAAGGAAAGCAAATGGATCCAAACTGAACACTGGGGACCTTCGTTCCACTCACCACAAAACTTAGAGACAGGAATAATTCTTCTCACTTTCCATTCTCACACACACGGTCTCTCACATTTCTCTTTTCCCAGTGATCTCAGAGACTTCTACCTTAAATCAGTCATCCTTCCTGTAAGTTTCTTTAAATTGTAGTTGGATAATCTTCCAGCTTTTGGGGGACCCATTGTCAAAGGAATTCCTGGAGGTGTAGCCCCCACTTGATAACGTCGAGTCATTAAATTAGCAAAGAGCTGACTAACAAATTGATTTTTAATGTGTGGCAGCATTTGAACTGATTTCCCCGAATCAGTTTCATTTTTGCACTCTTGAGTGTACCTGTGGCTCTTAGTCACAAGCAAAAGCCCTACACATAACATGGCCCCATATCAACATACATAGTGAAGTATATGGGTTAGTATATGAGTAGTACACAGCTTAGACTTGTAGGCAGCCAAAAGCAAGTAGGTGTATGCCCTGTGGATGCAAAGCAAGCTGTGGTTACAGGATATATACACAGAAGCATAGAAAAATAAGCGAACATATGAATAAAAACAGTTTCATTCCTTAGATTCCACTCTGATTTCTCTAAGCTTCGCTATCAGTGATGTTAAGTTTAAGCAATTTAAAGAAAAAATTAATTCATTGGGACAATAATTAATGAGTACAAATTTGGACACAGCTGGAGATGTGAAAATGCATTGTCAAGCAAATCGGGGATTCCAGAACTTTTCATGATGTAATCATGAGCATACTGCATCTGTACACCTGAGATAAATTCCCATGAAAATAATATGAAATTAAACAAAAACATGCTTTTCCTTGCTATGCCTTGAAAATAAACAGTATTCTCTGTCTAACACAAAATTCTCCTTTTTTTTAATACCATGCTATATAGGAAAAGACTAAATGAATCCCGACCCGAAGCTACCTTTTTAGTTTAATTTGCCAAAAATTTACAATAAATTAGCCCATACCACGCCATGTATGAAAACGGACCTTCCTGTAAGTGATTGCAAGGTGATTTGTGAGCACACTTGGTCACCAGAACACTGCTGGGGCAGGAGCTGGGGGGTCACTGCCCATGAAATTGGCAGCCCACTGGACCAGTGCCCCCAGCCACCCCTGGCCACTTGCTGGCCATGCGGATGCCTGCTGGTACAGACAGCAGCAAGGTGGGATTGAGAAGCTATCATGTCCTTGAGTTACTTCTAATGTAGTTGAGTTGGATTGTGGTTTAAGACCAGATGCAGTATTTCTAGCATATGGATTTTTGTTACTGATGTACAGAGAAGCTACAAATTTTCACATTACCTGTGCAAGCTGTGTTGTTAGAAGATCCGAGATAGTGACTTTACAAACTGTTGCTATTCAGTTATCTTTTAGCATTTTGAGCCAAACAGCAATGTACTTAATGCAGAGGAACTTGCAAAGACATCTTAATGCTATTTTTTTTCTATTATTTTTTTTTCCTTTTTTTTTAAGGGAATTGTGGCACATTATTGTTGTATTCAACTGGATTTTTCTCTTCTGCTTTTCAACATATTTAAGTAATTACTCTTGGAGACAGAAGGAGAAGACGAAAATGAGCCAAACAGTAGATTCTCACTTAGCAGACAATAATTGCCTGGCTCACAAAGAGTATTTTTCTCAGGTTTTTAGTTACATAAATAAGGTCCTACCTAGTGTAAAGCCATACAATAACAATATAATGCCTTTGGACAACATAAGAGTTTTGCATTGTTCACCAGATATTACTCCAGAGGATAAAATCAGTATGAGATTTCCTGCCTTTCATATGATTAGAATTGCCTCTCTCTTTCCACAAACAGATTTCTTTTACTACATTAAAGAGATCAAACAAAGCAAAAAGACTGAATAAACTTTTCCTCAGCATTTAAAGAAATTCAGTCTTTGAATCAACGGTGCAGACTTTTGCTGCAAAATGTATTTCAATGCACTAGAAACAACTAAATAGCCATAGAAAGGCCATTTCAAACTTGCTAAAATTTAACAGTTGCAATAGTCAAGTAGATGCAATTCATCTGTCACACCATGGGACGACTGAATAGAAAGAAATTTTTAAAACTGCATTTACTGTATGCAAAAAGATGTGAGAAGTAATATTTCAGAACAAACATTTTTTATTTGGGTTCCAATTAATAGAATTTGCAGTATTCCTAGAAAGTACCTGTTTAGACTCTCTGTGACTGTAAATTATCACGGTTGGCAAAAAAAACAGAAGAGCCGGAGAAAAACAAAAGCAGTATTTTTTAGTCATGGCAAGATCAAATATTCTCTTGGAAAAGGTTTCTTCCAGTTACATGTTCCTTCCCTTCTGTGTCTGGAGAGTT
>NW_010179301.1:7970-15329 GCF_000695765.1 Mesitornis unicolor
GAAACAGCCCAAACAGCAGGTAATATCTATGAGTTTTACTCGGTTTAATAATTCTTTCAACCCTAGTGCTTCCTGAATAAAATCAGCAATAAAAATAGCTACTGGGCATTTCTGTTTGTCTATCTTAGGAGCCATCATGTGGATGTCTATTCACAGATTAGTTTCACAAGTAATTGAAGCCAACTGAAGCCTCATTTACGGACGATTAAAAAAAAAACACACACAAAAAAACCCACACCAAAAAATAAAACAGTTCCACCCTTCTCAATTGTTCTCCACTTTGTTACCACTTTTTACCTCTATAAATCTCTGTCAAGTGGGACACACATCACCTTCAGCAATGAATTAACATATCTGAAAAGTAATGCTCTTTTTATTAAGTGCTCCAGCTTACCACTTGGGCAAAGCTGCACAAACAGGAGAATGGGGCCACACCTCTGGGCAAGAGATGGGACCAGCCCCCTTTCAAAGGAAGTCTGGGCTGTGAGTGACTTCAGGTGTCTGCAAAACTACCCTGGAGGTGATTAAATGCTCTTTAGACAGCAAGGACCTGTGGAGGCAATACGCAGAATGTAACTTTGGTACTATTTTGATTTGGATAAGAAGCGTGCTAGCTCACTGAGCTTTGGGTTGACATGAAGGAATGGGTTTAGATGTAACTCAATTAGAAAATGCTTTTCATAGGCACAGCTACTGCACTGAAATTAGTAATACATATCAGAACAGAAGTTCTTTAAAAATTAAACATTCCAGCTGACCTCAAAGGTTTTTTTCTTGCTTCAAAATGCCAGTTAGTAGTAATTTCAAAATTTCAACTTTTGCTTATGTTTAAAGTGAAAAATATTGTCGAGGTCATTTCTCGAGGAACAGAAATTCCAGTTACCTGGTAGATCCACACCTACTAAACTTCACCAATATCATGGTATAAACCCGAGCCGAGACACTCCTTTTCTTTGAAATGGTGCATTCTCTGAGAGAGAGGAAAAGTCCAGACTTTTTCCATTGTCAGAATGGGGAGACTCACAAACACACCCCTTGCCGTTACAGATCCTCTAATAAGTGGGCAGGTCCAAGGTGATTGCAGAACCCAGCAGCAAAGAGGTGTAGTACCTCTGGTCTGCGTGTGGTCTATGTGGCTACACCCTTTCTGAATAATATAAAGGCCTTACAGCAGTTCACTTCCCCTTTCCCTCCTGCCCATGCTACCCCTGGGGCCTCTTTTTGCCCTGGTTCATTTTCCAGAAACCCAGCCTGGTGGAGCAAGCTGTCCAGATCCCTCTGGTAGCACCAACTTAGGCCTGCCAGTCCCTTTCTGAGGGAAGTGTCTTCAGGAGAAAGTGCGGTTGTAGGTACACAGAAAATTGAACGTTCACTCAAGCATGCATTCTCACAGACAAAAAAAACCCAACAAACAACAAAACCAAATTAGTAATTAAAAATAATTTCTACTTCAAATTGATAGGGAAAGCAGTGAGTGCTACTGGTCAGGCAATACTCCAGGAAAAAGAATAAGAAAAATCTAGGAAGCTAAAGCAGCAGACATGGATTACTAGCTTACGATGAGACACTGGTGAAAAAAGACCACACGGGTGTACAAAGCTGGACCTGGAAGGATGGTATTGCAAGGAAAAATCATTGGACCCAAATCTCAGCCAGCTTAGAGGACAGAGCAATAACCTGAGGGCAAGTGAAGGACAGGCAGGAGGGAAGGCACCTGTTGCTGCAGTGTGGGAAGGTCAGTGAATCTGTGTGGAAGCCACAGCTACAGATAGGATAGGAGTTGGAGGCAGATATGAGAAACAGGTAAATCAAAATACCAAAGGAAGTTTTTAAGTTATTTGGCTATAAATAGATTATTTTCCTATATGTTGATAACAAAAAATAAATTTCAGGTAATGTTTTTTCTTACTGCTGCTTTTCCATGAAAGAAGCATGGACGCTAAGTAATTTCAAAAATTAACAAAATTATTTTAAACTTTCTCTTGAAATGCTAACAAATAAAAATATTTGTGCTTATATGGCTTATCCTTTTAGCTGAATTCACAAGGGTTTTTCCTGGGGGAACTCTCTAGTTCCTCAAGGTACAAGCAGAAGTTAGATATTACACCATGATTTTATAAAAACAGCTTTATGGCAACATACTGCATGTGCCTACTTCACTTGACCTTATCTTATTACTTAATTTTATGACTCACTCTAACAAAGGTTAAGATATAAATGTTTTTGGAAGCTATACCGAATAATATAATCGTCAGAGATTACTTTCTTATATAATAGTTTCATTAAAAGTGGGTGAATAGGTGAAGGGCCATCATGTAAGGAAGTTCACTGAAATTGAAGTTCACAGCTCAAGGCAACAACGCTGTTGCCTGGCAGATGTGCATGTTCCAGTGTCTCCCTTTTGGGAGTGGGAAATACCTCTTTTTGACTTGCATAAATGACAGGAAACTCATGTGAGGAAATCCTCTACAATCATAGCAATTTTAATTAGGACAGGGAGGCAAGGAGGAAAGGCAGCTCGGTGTGCTCTTTTTAGGCCAGTCAGCAAACATCCGTTGTTGTGCTTCAATGTGTATTTTCAATCGTAAAACCGTGGCTTGTGTGTGGGTAGGAAAATGCTCTGTGGTTCAGCAGCAATCTTCATTATATGCACGCTCAGGTTACACCAGGGGAAATGTATCTCAGAGCCTCTTCTCGGAAACCGTCACCCTGTGTCTCAGCCCCTTCGCTTATCCCCATTTCCTTAATGAAATTTTGTGCAGATTATCTGTGGGCACAGGTTATCTGAAGTATACTATGCTTTGATTGAAGGGACAGTGAGGCCACATTAAGGGCTCAAGAGGGAAATATGTTTTGTGTTTGATCATGTCACCATGTTCTCAGCTCTTCTCTCTCAAGGTTATGCTTGTATCCCTTCAACAGAGACTGTGTTCAGTAAATACCACGTCTTTGGTAGCTGTTGCTGTTGTCAGCAGAGCTAATAAAACCAGACAGCAGGCCAAGCTCAGCCTCTTCAAGCTACTGTCTGCTAGACCCTTCTCATATGATATTTTTCTCCCTTTCCTTGGGCCTGCCCCAACCACCAGCCCAGAGACACCTTCCCCATGGGGAGTACTGGATGAGGATGCCTGGTCCTCAAGCCTCAGGATACCTTGGCAGAGGGTGCTGGGCAGGCTCTGCACTGGCATTTGGAGCAGCTACAGCATCTCAGTGCTCACAGATGGGATTGGGACCATTTCTGGGTGAGGAACTGGAGAAGCCTCAAGTCTCCACAGAGCAGCTCTGTCACTGGATGAAGGCTTTAGCAAGGGCAAGCACCACCAGACAGATACATATATCACAGAGAAGGTGATGATATTGTTTAACCTTTTTGGAGAATCAGTCTGAAAACTCATAAGTGACCATCATTGTGAAGCCACAGCTAACGAGCCCCTTAAATTTTTGTGACTTTCCAGGATATTTAGTTTAACAATGCTCAAAAATAGAAAATAAAGAACCGACAAATATTGAAATTTTATGTTGGAGTATGAAATGAATCAATAGATACCCAACTTTGCCCTACTGGAATAGTGGTGTACTATATCTACTTATTTCAAAACTGAGTAAAAAAACCCTCAGCACTCAGGAAAACAACAACTAAACTGAAGGGTTTAATTCTATCTCTTTATTAAGAAAAAAAAATTTAAGCAAGTCACACTAAGCAGAGGTTCCTTCACTTGTTCCACACTTAGAGCAGAGACTCTAATGCAATAAATAACCTCATTTTTAAACCTTTACTGTTGTTATCCCCATGAGTCGTCTGCCTTCATTGATAGCAGTGCTACCAGGAAAGCACAAGCTGCTTCTCCATCCTGCTGCTAGGTTGTGTTCAGCTACTAGTTGTTACTCTTCCAGAAGTATAGTGCACATTTTTTCCCTTAGATATATTAGATTGCAGTCAACCTTTTAGGATTCATTTTCTTTGAATGGGTCCAATTTATCCTGGCATCCAGATTGCACTGTGTGATGTGTGTTGTCATCGAGATTTATCACTTCATCTGGGCTTTTGGCACCTGCAAATATGGTCGCTTGGTGGTTTTATATTTGTTTCCAGATTATTCATAAAATTATTACTAAGGTCAGGTATGTAAGTTTTCGATGCTACTTTGTAAGATCTGTCATACAGCATTTCTTATTTCCTATGTATCTTATTCATATTATGTAATATTAATTTATTTTAGTTTGAAGGCCATGAAAGACTAAGTTAAATACCCTACAGAACTGTACTGCAGCAGCAGTTAAAAAACCCAATTACATTTGTAAATTCTTCAGATTACCACCTGAGTTCAGCTTGCCAAGTCCTATTTCTCAGACCATGTTAGTGAGCATCAGTATACTTTTATTGACTGAACTTCATCTTTTACATTTTATAACTGATGAGGTTGACCATGTTGTTTGAGTCCAGCATTGGAGGACTTACATTGCATGCTCAGATTTATTAACAATAATTAACAGCAAGACAAAAAACTCCTCAGCCAACTCTTCTAGGATTATTGAGTGAAAGTTCTCTTTGCCTTTTAGAATATTTATTCCTAATTAATGTGCTTTAATACTTACATTGTCATTATGGGCTGGTGAATTATCTAATACCCTGATCAGATATAAATACATCCTTTTGCTCTTTACCAAATACCGTAGCTAAGTGCGGGACACTACTTTTCACCTTTACCACTCTCCCCTCAATCTTGTACCAAGTCTTAGCTGCTGTTTTACCACCTTTTGTTTATACTTAGATTTCCTTCTATTGTCTCTAGTTCTACTGGGCTTGAATTTGCTCTGTCTTCATTTGGTAAATTTTTTATTGACATATTTGTGATTGCTATCTACTTCTAACTGTTGTCTTTGTTTCCTTTTCCAGAAAGAGGTTTTAATAAAATTGTTTATTTTAATATTTAAAGTATTGTGAAACACTTACCATGTAATGTAGTCTTCTGCTGGACGCTCTGATTTTCCTTAATATTGCTAAGTTTCTCCTCTAATACATTCTCAGGTTTTCATATTTTTTAACTATTTTTTTTTCTAGGAACCTTACCAGGCTTATGTAGACACTTTATCTGTATGTGTGCATCTAAATAAATACATACACAGCTGTAAATGCCTACTCAGCCATGAACACGTGCACATGTAACAGATCATGGCTGAGCCTGCACTCTGCTCTTATTTGATGTGATTGGGTGTGAGCACTGATCTCCACGCCACCGCAAGCCTCAAGCCTTGTGATCATTCCAGCCCTTGCCACCACTGTCAGGTCTCTGTGTGTGTGTCACCTACTCGGTACTGGAAAATTATCATCAGTAATTCCTAAAATCTCTAATGCTGTTCTTGAGAATTCCATTCTCCATATGTCAACAATAGCAATGCTGGTTTTATTTTCACATATTACTGACAGGCACTTAAAGGTTATTTGGGGTTTTTTTGTGCTTTTTTTAAGAAACATTTTACTTTTATCCATCATGATTTAATGTTTTCTATACATTATTCATACTTACATTAACTCAAGCTTTAAATGAATGTGTGATTTACCAGAAAAAACTGCAGTTTTAGTACCTGATTTATTTTCTTTTATAATCTTTCCACTTAATTATCTTACAATGACTAATGACATTTTATCACATCGTATTAATAATACCATGATATGGCATAAGAAAAAAAAGGTGTATAACTGAGATCTAAATCTTAAACAAGTGACATCAAATGTAACACAGCAACAGGCAAAATTAGCGTTCAGCCAGTGCCATGGTATTACCACTTTGCTCATGATTTATTTGATGCTAAAGAAAGCCAGTAACTGACAGAGTTGACTTGATTCTGACTGACAAGATTCCACATATGCTGGAACATACTTTGTTGCAGTTTCTATAACAATGCATACTGTTGTCCTGATTTTTTTTTGCTTTTTACCTAAGATGACATATAATTCTTCTTAGATCTGCTTTTATTATTCATCACTGGGGTAGCATATGAGTAAATAGTAAGCACAGGAAGTATTGCTGTCCTTCTGTTGTCATTACATATTTGATTTGGCAAGTTAATAACATGACTGTAAAAGCTGTTTATATGAGAAAATGATCACTGCAGAGTTTGGGCCCAGAAAATGGTGATATCTTCCTTCAAACCCAAATCTGTGATGGAAATTTCCACGAAAATCACTTTGACAAGAGACTACTGGTTTTACTGCACACAAGATACAAACTGAAAGATACCAAACTTGCTGCTGATGCTTTCATCTTGGAGTTGCCAAATCTACTGCATTTCCCTTTTTATTTTCTACTCAAAAGTGGGTCATATTTGACTTTGCTTTTGTTAAAATATTAAGCTACAGAAAATACACTGGATACTGAAAAATATATATGCTTTGGTAAGTTGCTTTGAAAGCTGCATTAAGGCCATCGCGTGATGTTTGTTCATGTTCAGCTCCTTCCAGGATTCTCCCTTGGCTCTTTCACATTCCTCTGACCGTCATTTCCACCACGGGCAGAGAAGCTCCATGCATGTGGACACGTGATGTGAGACAGCACGTCAAGAAAAATCACAGCTTTGTTTCCACAGCTCAGCAGTCCTTGGGCATCTTCACTTCCACTAAAATTAACCTTCGTTTGTGTCCATTGCCAACACAAGGATATGCCTCACATCTTCCACTGCCTTGTTAGTTGCCACGGACATCCCCATCTCTTATCAGATATTATTAGACCACAGAATGAAGAGGAAAGAAGCTGAAAACAGGTAAAACAGGTAATAAAGATCTTTCATAAGCTTTACAAATAGAGAGAACAAAAAGAAATTTCTCACAAATATCTGTTGTAACTGATTATGATTTTTAACCATCATATCTTTCTGTATGTTGACAGTGGTAGTTGATGGTCCGTGGCACTTGCACGATGAATGTGGGCCATTGCTGTCTTCATCTGAGAAAATGCCATGTCTGGTGCTAATGGAAATTTAAAAAGTAATCATTGACTGAATTATCAGCTTCAAGGCAACAGTGGCGGTAGGTAAGTGCCTTGTCACTTGCATCTGTGCTCAACAGTAACACACCTTGGAGGTTAAAACAGCATCGCTGCCAGCTTGCTAACTTCTCTTAAAAATATCAGTATTTTGTAAGTATGCATTACAAGGAGGCATAACAAATACACTGGTTTTCCTTGATTTTGACCCTTTTTAGGCTTTAAAAAAAGTCAAGGTCACGCCTACTTGCTGGATACTTCGAGACCTCAACCCCCTCCCCATCCACAACACCCCTGCGCTCAGGGAAGTAAAATTATGTTTAAAAACAATGGGGAGAAGAGTGTTCCCAGAATGGGGGAGAGTGCCCGCTACCCG
>NW_010179302.1:0-32407 GCF_000695765.1 Mesitornis unicolor
GCCCAGAAGTTGCGGAAAGCCCCGTGTGAGGGAGAGCTCCCTCCGCCGCCTCTCCGCGGCTCCTGCTGGGTGCCTGGGGCAGCCTGCATCAGTCCTGCGCCGGGGCATCCCCGAGGCTTTTTTTTTTTCTTTTAAATGTATCTGATTTTATTCAGAGGAACACCTCAACGTTTCAGCAGAGCCCCGAGGCGCCAGGGGAACCCCACCGTTTGTCAGCCCAACTGCTGATAGAGGAAGGGTGGCCGTTAACTCGCAGCACCCTTGGGCGCTTGAGGGTTTACTTTGTTGTGGAGCCCGGACGCTTTTATCGGGCGCCTTCAGAGAGCGGCTGAAGGAGCGAGGAGTTGCTTTATGATTCCTTTGGGGGAAAAAAAAAAGCAAAGCTATAAGGAGGCTTCATGGCTTCATTTCTTGCTGTGTATAACGCTCCCCAAGTTGTGGTGTTTATAGTATTAAACATTATCTTGTCCATCCACATTTCTTTCTTTCCATTTCAGTGAACTCATTTACCCACTAAATATGTTGCAGGTTCTATGTGCCACAGTGAGAGGGCTTTTCCCTTCTTCCACCCCTTTTATAGCTTTGCAAGTGAAAGTTTTCAAATAACCTGCTTTGTTCCTGTGGAGCTGTAGGATCGGACACCAGGTTATCTATGCAAAGAATAAAGAGCGGTAGCTTGCACTGCCCTGTTAGGAGTTGCCGTGCACAGTTCTTCTGTATGTTTCATTTACCAGGAGTTAAAATAATTGCTTAAAGCATTTTAAATGATATGTGTACTTACAGTTGTCTCTTTCCAGCTTTTGCTTGGAGATTATCAGTGGGTTTGGTTTTTTTAGAGTACTGAGTACCTGACTTCTACCATCCACCCCTCAGTAGACACCGGCTCAGTGTTTAAAGAACTGTGCTTTGACTCCCACAGAACTGTCAATTTAAATAATAAACATACTCAACCCCTATCCCTGGAAGCCCCATAAAGCATTCAGGGTCTTAGGGTCTTCGCACAGCAGTGGATACATTTAAATTACTATTGACTAAATGATAATTGTTATCTGGTTGTTCTGTCTTACCAACTAGTTTCAGAGATTAGCATTGAGCCTGCTCTATGTTTAACACTTCAGAGCCACTTTGTGGGCTGATCTATGAGAAGTTGAATTGATAAATTAAGATTTTTTTCTGTAGCATAGGGTAAACACTAGAAATACAGTAGTTCAATGGTACTAGGGATACAGCTTGGCTGAAGTTGGGAAAGAGCATACTAAGGCATTTTTATCAGGGAGGGCAAAGGTTACATCTTTCATTATGCTTTTTCACAGTAATTGTGCAGTCATTTCATACTGATGTCTAAATTGTTTTGTGAGTGTATAATTAAAATAGTAAAGTACTTCATATAAATTTCATTGTTAACCTTTTATTTCAGAGAGCTAATACTGCTGAGACAATATGGAAAGCCACGTGTTTTTTTGGTTTCATAAAGTCCCAATTTCCAAAACTACAGTACTGTTTTTCTTATAGATGTAAACTACCTAAGTGCCATAATTTTAGTGGAAAGCTTTGCTTAGTTGATAGCAAATCAGGATTATTATTCAGTGGTTCCACATGTTGTTTGAACATAAGGGGTCTTTCAAAAATGCAATATTACTATTATATATCCTGCTGGTACTGGATGACTTTGAGATAAAAATCTTGATTCCTGTCATGGTGTTTTAATCAGAGAATGCTGACTAATCTGGCAGTGTCTTTCTTCATACTGGACAAACAGGGTGACATATTTACATGTCTCTTATGGTCTGAAGGATCTCAGCTTTACATGTATATGCTTGTAGTGCACTTGGTAATTCTGGCGTGGAATAGATGAAAAACTTGTTCTGAATGGAAGTAAATAGACGTGTATACAGACGGATATTGGAGATTGCTTTACTGGCAGGTTGCAAAGTGATGATTCGTTGAATCCCATCTAGATTTACATAAAACAAATAATACTTTACACAGAATTGTGGTGGCAAAGAAACATGTAGCAGCCAAGAAGTTTCATAATTTCATCACAGATGATGACAGACTTGATATAGAACATCTTTACAAATGTAGGCTATATGTTTTTGGTGAGCAAAATGTACTATGGAATTTTTCATCTCTAAGCATCTTCACACTTAAATTTATTGCTGGCTGTATTGCTGCTTACCAACCTGTTTAAAGCCTAAATAGTGTAGTAGAAATGTGTTGCGTTAACTATGTTGCATGTTTTACTTACTATAAATAAGTAATAGAACAATCCTAACTAGTTATCACACTAAAGGAAATCACTGACTTTGGAAGACAGAAAATCACATTAGCTAATACTCATCTACACAAAAATGTGATCACCATCTTGAAAAATTGTTCTGAATGATACAACTATCAGTGAGCAAGCAGTTCTATGCCCCTGTTTTAACTTCTGCAGGATTTTATTAGAAATGCTTCATTAAGTCACATTATTCTGCAGCTGTTTGTTCACTGAGAATTAAAATAAAAATCAGGATGTTTATCCAGCAAAGCAGTATTATTTCCTTTGTTAAGTACTGAAAGTTCAAACAACAAGAACAAAAATCCTTCAACATCAGTGTGCCAGAAACACTGAATACACACTATTTTTATGATATATGGATGGCATTTACTGATGCAATTCATCAATGTATTTATTAGTTAAACGTCATCAAACAAAGAAAATAAATGAAAGTAAACAAAGACTGCATGATGATACAGAAGCTAAAGCAAGGAAAGACACTACAAATATAATTAATTAATGTTCACTCTCATATTTACAGTCTATATTTAAACATCTCATTTAAATCTCTTTCATTGATTTTCTGCAACAGCTCCAGATAATTCATGTAGCAATAGCTTTTCATTTGAAAATGCATTTTCCATTTACCTTTTGAAATGCTGAATTTTAAAGGCACTGAGGCAAAAGTTGTGTTTGGATTAATGTAACAGAAGGGTCCTATGACAGCAGAGCTGAATGCCGACCTGTCCCCATTCGTGACCATTTTTAAGTGTTAAGGGGGCCATCCCCAACTCCTGTAGACTTTCATTGCTCCACTGAAGTAGCTGAAACTCTTACATTTTAAGCCAGCTGGAGATTTGCTCCGTTATCTTTAGTTCACTGAATTTAAGTGTGCACTTTTTGCTTGCTTTTTTGTTAGGATGAGAAAACAAATAGTATACTGAGCTTCACAGAATCCATTGTAAGTGCACAATTTCACATTTGAAATACTTTTTAAGAACAGAGGCCCACTCTTGGAGCTATTTCAACAGGAAATTTGGCCCAGTGGTTTGGTTTTGTAAGCCGTTAATATGTTCTTCAAAACGTTCCTCCTCATAACTCAGCTCAGATTTATAAAACTCATCAGACATAGGAATGAATGTGGAAACATCAACAGTGATGATGTTCATTTTTCCTGGTGACAGCTACAGAACTATCTCCTTTTTGCTCTTGGTTGAACTTGGGAAGACAAAATAATAATGGCCACCTAATGTACTTTTTCATACTGCTGTTGCAAAACAGTCACATTTTTAAGATAAACAATTCAAGGCATTTTTATAGAGCTTCTTTCATGCAGTGTGTTTTGAAAAACACTTTGGAGATAGAAGAGAGAAAATAAAGACATCATGCTTTACAATACCAGTTATGGCAGGACACTACATGCTTACATAAAATGGGATGAAGTCACTAAAAAAAGCTTTCTTTGCCTTTTTTTTCTCCCGTGTTCATATACATCAGGACACTGATTTATAGAGTGCAGTGTAGCTGTAGCTATTGCTTGAAGTAGCACTAGAAAATGCTTTGTATGGATTTGATCCTTGGCCTGTGCATGAGTAAGCACTTACAGTAGTAGCCCCTGTATGTTTTGTGGTTTGAAAGAATAATTTGTATAATTGCATGTGTAAAAAGTAGGAAATTGGCTTTTTTCCTTGTTTAAAGCTTATCAAACCTCGTAATCCGTACTATGTTAATAGCTTACATTTTCTAGTAGCTTTACTTCACATCTTGCTGATCTTGTAACATGAAACTTGAACACAGGTCTCTCGGCACCAGGACAGCATTGTATACAGCCGCCTCTGCTGCCAGCATGTCTTTAACAATGCCAAGGGGAAAGCCACAGTACAAGGTAGCATGCAGGTGAAAGCACACAGAGCTTTTTTTGGACTCGTGAGTATTTGGTAATCTATGTTTGAATCATGAATTGGAGCTAAGGCCGGGTAAGGTGCTTTAGACTGACAAACTTCACAGGTAAATAAACGCACAAGGTCAGTTCAGCAAACATATTTGGTTGTATAAATAGCAAAATATTAAGAGATAGGTTATTAAGTATGAAACATTTTTGAAGTAGATAACCAAGTTTTTACTCTCGGTTGTATGCTGGCCTCTCTCTGTGTGGAAGATTTATTGCCTCTGTCGCAATATTAAGATCCAGTATTTGAACATGAGGTATTGGACTAGATGGACTACTGGCTTGATCCAGTAAAGCAATTTCCTTCTTGAAATGCAAGGAGGTGGTATTGCAGTACTGTATATTTTAACTGCCTTACTAGAACCAAACTGGAATTGCTTAGTGTACTGATTTTGCTTTATTTTTCCCTTCTAAAAGTGGGATATAATACATTTCTAAAATAAAACTCTCAGTAACATGCAGTTTCACACAGCTCTTTAAGAAACAGGAACACAGACCTGATAAGTCTCTCACATTTGCAGTGGTACTCTCCTATTGGATTTCTTCCGCTCACCCACTGCAGTTTCTGCATCACATAATGATAAGGCAGAGCTGTGCCGTCTGGTCCATCTTGCCACACACCAGTTAGCTATGTGGCATGTGGCCCTCCGCTTGTCTCTGCCTGACGTGTCATGTCATGGAATGAGGCAGAAGGTATAGTGCAGCCCTTGGGTCACCAAATGGCTTTTCATGCTTATCGAAGCACCTTTATGCAGGACACTCTTCCCAGTTGCAGGCTCTCTCTGTGTCTTCCCACCGTGTGAAACTACATGTATGAGAGAGCCTGTCCGAAAGCCTCTGATGTGCAGTCTCGGGCTATGTGCTGCCTTCTGCCTGGTGACTGTGAAAACGGGAGATCTGTGAGCACTGCATTAAAACTATGTGCTTTAGACTCCTTTCAGTTGAGGTGTTTTCAGTGTTTGCTTCCTGTTTAAGATACTGATTTGGCCTTTTGAGTTCTAGGCTCAACAATAATTCATGTTGGCCATTGTATCATTGCACTTAATGGCACTGCAAAGTAATGCGGAATGGCTCAATGACTCTGAGGAAAGATAATGACTTTCTGTGCCATTTGTATGTAGGAAACTGCTCACAATTTGGATCTGTTCCAGTAAGGGATGAGAGTCAGTACCATCTGAAGCTTGTCTCATGGTTTATTTAAGATGAGTTAGTAGTCTTAGTTCCATTCTTACTGTAGAAGTGTCCAAGTCGCAAAAGTCCCCACTAACAGAAATTAGGGTGTGCCACAGAGAGGCAAAACCTGAGATCTCATTGTGCAAGGCATTTCAGCTGTAAGTATGTGGCTTCAATGGGACTAAAATTAATTATGTGCTTGAAGACTTTTCTGAAGCGAGCCTGAATAAATGTTGCTAACTGCTTAGAGTGATCCGTGTTGAAGACATTTAGATGGAGTGCTGTTGAGATCACTGTGTTTGTATTCTGGGTATAATTTCGAGCCTTGAGCTTTGTTTCAGTGGCTTGTGAGTCCTACACCTTTT
The DNA here is from genome assembly GCF_000695765.1 of Mesitornis unicolor. Taxonomy (NCBI): domain Eukaryota; kingdom Metazoa; phylum Chordata; class Aves; order Mesitornithiformes; family Mesitornithidae; genus Mesitornis; species Mesitornis unicolor. The sequence continues at coordinate 5,747 of NW_010179302.1, forward strand.
ATAAACATTCACTCTCCTTAAATCCAGAACAGAGACTATGTAACAGCAGGTAATTTACAGAAAGATGTTACAAGTGGCTACCTTGTATTATATGTTAGAATCCACAATTACAGTCATGTAAATTTTCAAATGTGATGTTACTGGTGTGACACTAAAGTAAAATACCACTTTCTGACAAAGTGTATTGGGCTATGGTATTCCTGCAAGAAATGAGGTCATGTTTAAAGCTTAATTGAAGAAAAAAGATCTGTTTCACCACTATGGCTGGAGAAGAATACATTTTCTGGACTTTGTTATCGGTGTTTATTTATCTTTGATTTTTTTTTAATCTATGTATTGTAACAAATAAGCTATACTTAAATAAGATGGGAAATTTTATCTTGAGGTCTGGTAACAGCAGCAAATAAAGTGAGATAAGTTCTGGTTTATAAGCTTAGTGGAATTAAGACAGAAGAAATATTGTATTTGTATGCTAATATAACATGCTATAGATTCACATATGATATTATCAGCCAATATGCTTAATGTTGCGTGACACTTCTCATTGCATGATCCTTTTTTTTCTATTAAACCTAGAATCATGAGGGATATCCCTTGCATTGGAATTAAGGTAATACTTAAAACACATTACTGCCAAAGTGTCCAGACCTTCATAAAAAAGGCATTACATTGGTATTTGTGCAATCGATGTTTAAAGAAAGAAGTGGCCATGAATCCAGGTGGTGGTTGAGCTTCTGAAGTAGGAAATGTTCCTCCCCTGCACCCCATGCAGATTCATGTTCCTTTATGGCAATGAGATTTTATTATTTTCTGTTTATAAACATTATAATTTGATTGTTCTGGTTTATTGTTTCTCTGCAGAGGGATGAGGAGAAGAATGAGAAGGGCAAAAGTGAGAAAACTCGTGGACTGAAATAAAGGCAGTTTAATAGGTAAAGCAAAAGCTACACGTGCAAGAAAAGCAAAATAAGGGCTATATTCACCACTTCCCATGGGCAGCAGGTGTTCAGCCATCTCCAGAAAAGCAGGGCTCCATCACACATAATGGCTACTTGGGCAGACAAACATTACAACTCCAGAAGTCCCCCCCTCCTCCTCCCTCTTTCCTGCAGCTTTTACCACTGAGCATGACATCGAATGCTATGGGATATCCTTTTGGTCAGCTGGGACCAGCTGTGCTGCATCTCCAATCTAACTCAGACATCCCTCTGTTATCAACACAGTTTTGGTCACAAATCCAGAGCACAGCATCTTAAGAGCTACTATTAAGAAAATTAACTCTATCCCACCCAAAACCAGTACATTGACAGAAGTATTTTTGGTGATTGTATCCCAGATTTTGTTTTACCACATAGATCAGCTTTTCATCAAGACTTAACAAAAGAAAAGAATGTAACTCTGGGTAACTTTCTTCCCCTTTTAAGCTGCTTGTGGTTCATCTGGGGATCTTACCCCACATGCTGCACTACCTCTTACATCACTTTGTGCTTTTAGATGGCTGTGTGAAGTTTTAAGGGGCTTTAGCCCTCATTTTTGTGCAGACTGGTGTGGCCATGCAAATGCACAGCTGCCTACTCCCATTCTGGTCATGTTTGTGTCCTTGCATGTAAGTGTTGAGGTCACTGCTATGTGAAAATCTACTAGGAGAAAATTTTAGCTTAGGTCAGCTGTTTTGAGCTTCTTTCACTTTGAGGCTGTGGTGTATTTTTTTTTTAAATCAGTTTAATTATTCTTAAATGTTTCAGAATTTCTTTGGAGTTGCTTTGATTTGTTACATTATTATAAATGCATATTTGACATCTGGTAAATACACACTTCATGCTTTTAAAAAGTGAAGTATGCTTTTAAAATCATACTCAGAGCAATGGGTATGTAACAAGTTACTGTGTTTTCTTACAAAACTGCTAATTATTCACCTATATGAATTCTAAATAAACCCTCTCTGTGATAAAAGTGCTGAGACAGCTATCACTGTAGCTGCATGAATACACCGAGTCTCTTTAATGTAACACCTTGTTCCCATTCCCACTTGAAAAATTGAACTCCCAATAATGACAGTCATATTATCTTCTTCCTCATCATCCTCCCAGCTGCTCATAACCTAACTTTTTCTCCTCTGGCTCTCCTTGTCCTTCCTTTTCTCTTCACTGTTCACCTCATCTGCATTGGTGTCATATGATCTTTCCGAATGTCAAGTAAATGCAGACTGCAGTCAGCATTACCAAATTGCTTTCCTGCCAAAAAAGTCTCTTTTCATATGCCATGACCCATCATCTCACTGCAAGTCATTCTGATTCCCAAAGTTACAATATATTTTCTATTTAATGAGCTATTAAACATTATGCACTTTTTAACTTCATCTTTTCTGACTAACTGCATTCCTCCTGATAATTATAGCTTTAGAAAGAAACAATTAATTTGAAACCAACTCTGCAACAGTAGTGACATTATTTAGATAGCATTCCTCCATATCCATGCTCTAGGGATTATCTCATTAGAATGTATTTATATTTGGAAACTCCTTGAGACCATTATATCAGTCCAATAGTCACCACGTTGTCATCAATAATATAGACAAGACTGCTCCATATGCTATTTTAATAAAACACAAAATGCAAATAAATAAATGGATCGATGAATAGTTAATTTTTGATTTGACTAAATAAGAAAAAATCAGTTTTTGCTCTTTCTCCACCCCAGGAGAATGTTTTTAGAAACTTAAGCACAAACACAGGTAAGTTTTATTATGTATTGCATAGATATGGACATTTTGGATTTGGTATGTTATTCTCATGTATTCTTTTGGTAATGGTAATATTCAATTTGTTAGAATAATTCTTCAAATTAAGTGGTTGTCTAACTAAAAGTTTGCAAAAACTGCAGACGACTCAGTAATGATGAGTGAGTTCAATCTTTGTTGCTCATAGGTTCCATTACATCTGCTTATTTATTAGATCCAATAATATCTACTAGTTCAGGCTATATAGTCCTGGTTCTGCCATTGTGGTTAATTAGATGGATACAAACTAAATGCTGTAAATGTGCATTCTGCCAATAGCTTAGCTTGTGGCAAATCCCAATAACCTTTCCATGAATCCTATTTTTTTTCTCTGCTACTCAGAGTTCCACTTTAGCAAAATATGGAAATGATTGACAGAAGAAAACTTTGTCCATGACCCTACCATGGCAGAAGGTAGAAATGTGCATTTTAAAAAGTCTTCATCTTTCAGGTTTGAAACTTATGTTCCAGCTGTAGTTAGTCTCTAATAGACTTCCTTCATCTGTTGCATATCAGAGCTCATGCCTAGTTCTCACAGTTACTTTGTGGGAACAGTATTGAAAATGTTCCTGGGGGAAAATTTCCTTTCTCTGAATCAGTTGATGTTACATGCTGATTTAAAATGAGTGCAATATATTTATGATTGAAAAATGTGCTGAGAGATTTTTGAGCTACCTAAAATTCTCATCGCCTTCATACTGAGGGGTGTGATGTGTATCCTCTGCTCTGGTGGGTACTGTAAGTTGACAACTTACTTGTGCATTACACACCTTTGCACCCCCTTTTGAGTAAATAGCTAAGTATACAGATGAGTAAGTAGTTAAGCAGATAGCTTTACTTCTTCCCTCATTTCTCTTGAAGCTGGAATTTTTTGGTTCAGCACTGCTTCAGTCCAGTTGCAATCTTTTCTGGTTTCTTGGCATAGTAACATGAAAGGCCTAATTCTGTCAGCTGAAATAAAATATTTCTTTCTAGTGAATGATTAAGGTGATTCAAAGTGAGATTTTTAGAACAAAATATTTTTTATTCTCCCAAACTTCCTACCCATTAAAGAAAAATGTAAAAGTCTGTGTATACCCAATCCCACCTAAACTTTACTATTTTATTGGAAAAAGTAATAAGCTATAATTTAATGCTTTTTTCCACAGCTGTTCTGAATTACGTGTTTCAGTCTCTTAGCGTCCTTCAGTATCTTAAATCAAGCAGTTGTTGGTAATTAATGGCCTCCTTCCTGGGGCGACAATCTGTAGCTGTCTGGTTCTTTTAATTTCTATATGCATTCTGGTCTTGACCAGAAGACTTTTATCTAGCACCTGGAAAGAACATCTTTCCAATTACTGGCCAAGCATTTGCAACTTTTTGCAAGTTACTGTCTTTCCACAGATATATTTATTCTTTTTGTTTACAGATGGAACTTCCACTTGCATATAAGATACATTTACACTGCAATAATTATAACAATCCTGGAAAAGTTATGAGCTGATTGTACATGAATAGCTACATGATAGTCAGAAAATGAGTGTATATGTCTATTATCTACTTAGGCCTAAACGTGTATGATTTTCCTGTATATACAATACATTAAAAAAAGGCTGTGGAGTTCAGATCATGGTAATGACAAATTGTAAAGATTTAAAGGTACATCTTTCTCTGTTTTACGACTTTTGGGGTTGTTTGTTGGGTAATTATAATTTTTGCAGTTGGTCTTTGCAAAAGGGTGAGTCAGGCCTACCATAATGGTTTCAGGTATTAGATGATGGGTAGTTTTGGACGTACCAGGGAGGTCGGAGTTCTGTACATAATGATATGTTGTCTCCTGCAATGTGATTGTTTCTAGCAGAAATCATTATTTGAAAATCCTTGTTCTCTTTAGTCTCTCTTTTCCCCTCACTTCAGGAGAATTTTGAACTTAAATCATTGCCCATGAAACAAGAAGTCTGTGATTGGAGCCCACGGGAAAAAGAAATAGCATAATGGACAAACAATTTCTCTGTTTTGTTTTTATCAGCTGTTGCTGAGGTTCTCTGGTGACTATGGCCTTGATAAAGACATTTAGTTTTTATTCTCTGAAGGAGAACTGAAATTGCTCTGCTAAGGAACTTGAGTAATGGCTGCAGCCAGACAACAAGTGGAACTGGCCTCTAACAAAGGAAGGAAATGAGAGTGTGAGAAAAATACTGCTTTGTATTTTGATGAATGCTTTGTCATATTTTTTCTGTTGTTTAGTGGTAGCTAACATTTCACATAACACTGTTACAGAAGGACTTATGTAACATTAATTTGTGCAGGTATGGAACAGTCGTTCCCATTTTGGATGAAAGAAGCTGTACCTGGCCTCTAATTTTTGTTCTGTTTTTTTTTTGTGCTCTTTTCACACTTGTGGAAGACATTTCGTTAGTGTTTCCCAGAAATGTCTAACCATAAATTAGAGAAAGGCAGGTCTGCCTATGACTTTCTATGGAACCCTGGTTTGTAAGGCCTTTTCATTCTTAACTATTATAAATGCTTTCTAGCATTGAAGAAGACAAGATGATAATTGGTGAAGAGGAGAATGATGAAGAGATTGTGCATGTCCTTCCTTTTTTTAATTTAAACAATCTTTAACTTAGGCTTCTGTCCAAGAAACACTTATTTTGAAAAATGAAACCAAATCTATTGTTCCATTAGGTATTTTCAAGTTTTTTTTTCTTTTAAAAATTGGGACTGAATGAAAGACCATCTTTGATTAGTAACTACATGCTAACAATTAGGAATTTCTATATACTTATAAATAAATTCTTCTAGAAAAATTGGATTTCTAAGTTAAATGTCCCTCATAGCAGTAAGTAGTAATGCCAGTTAGTTAGTACTCATGTAATAAGAGAGCACAACTCCTTGCTTTTCTTTTCATCAGTATAATTATTTATAGTAGTAATTTGCTATGAGAGTTTTACTTTGCCAGTTAAATTTTCAATGAGCTTGCTAACTAGGTCTACTTTTTTTCCTTTTCTTTGCCATTTATAGGTACTTCCTCCTATGTCTAAATGCTTTCTAGTCCCTATCCTGTTGTCTCTCTTTAAGCCATTACAAAATGATAGCCATCATTTTGCTGTCCCATAGTACATTGACCTTCAACACCAGGCCTCCTCAGCAGATCTAACTGATTTGCAACTAGAGTTGAATAAAACAGCCCGAAAACATGTAAATCCGAAGTAATTTCTAGTACTAAAAATCAAATATAGCAAAATATAAAGTGGATTTTAAAACAAGGGATGTCCTTCCTATCTTATTCTTTAGTTTATATCTTTCAGTTGGTAACTCAGGTTGATTTGGCTTCTGCAGTTGCTCAAAGATCTGTGTAGCTTTTTTGAGAAAAGTTAAAGGACTTGAGCAACAGACCCCACAGACGGGACAGAAATGCAGCTAATTTTGCAACTGCTAGCAGTTGTCACTAATGTTGGTTATTAAAATAGCATCATACCCCTTCATGGTTAACTCCATGTGTTCAGTTTCTCTGCTCGCCTTCAACACTACAGAGCTTTCAGAGTGAGTACAACAAATCTCCTCTTTAGCTTCAGTCTTGAAGGTGGTGGAGGAAGTTTAAAACCTGCTCAGATGGCCTAAATCTGTCAGAGAAAAGAGAGTCAAGCCCTTCATGTAACCATTCCAGTTAGTCTGAAATTCACTCTATGAATCTCAGATAATAAAAGCTCTTTGGGTGGCTGATTTTGATTGAAAAGGTGAAGGTGGAGCCACCTTGCAGCATTTTCAACACTAATAAAACTTGTAGGTGGAATTTAGCTCTTTACTGATATTAGCAAGTCTAGAATCTGGAAAACAGCTATAATTGTGTTTTATCATCATCTTGTGTTACTTGATTGGCCTGAATATTTTTTTCTCAGTGATTAAAATTTATGATTTGGAATCATACAGCTAGGTGTAGCAGTAGTCTCATAGGTCTCTGTTTAAAAGTATGGTAGTAATTTTATTTTTTGAAGTTATTCTTTTTAATCTTGAAGTCTCTGTTCAAAAATGTATTAAATCCCATGGTATTTAGAGAAGAGTAATAATGGTGCATCAGCAAATAAAGTTCCTGAGCCAGCATAAAGAATCTGAAAAAAAAAGACCTTTTTAGATGTGTCCCTCTCTTCAAAAAAACCAAAACCAAACAAACCCACCGCAAAACAGAAGCTACACAAGATCAGAAGGAAATGCACCTTTAGTTGTGATTCATTTTGTTGTTAGATAATGAACTATAAAGCTACATTCAGAGTTAAAATGTCCTATTTTAATGATAATAGAAACTCCTTCTTCAGAGACCTTGAGTGATGTGCAAAGGGTAAAACACTTTGTGTGTCACCTTGTTGCTGCTTTGTGAAGTTTAAAGGAGTACAGTGCTGCTTCCTTTTTGGTGGTGGAAAGTCGGTCATAGACTACCTAAAAGGACAGTAGAGGCAGAATTAAGCTTGAGATTGACACCTAAAATAGGGGTCCAATTGTAATTATCTACATGTCAGGTAGTTGCTTTGGCTCCGTAGTCAAGGTACATCCAGGGTAGGGTTCAGGTGCGTAATTTAGAACACTCTATAGAGTATCTTGTCTGGTCTCCAAGTGGTACTTCAGATGGATGCAGAATCCAATCTGAATCAGATGCAAGAAGCCTTGCATCATATCTGCCAGTCTCTTCCCTTGAGCATCTCAGATGCTTATGTTTGGGCACCTGAATCCCATTCCTTATCAACAGAGTATTTCTGCTTGCTCTAAAATTGATACCTACTTTGGATCAGCTGAATTGTACTTCAAGTGATGGCAAGCTGGTCAAGTTGAATAACTTGCCCCAAATGTATATTTTAACTATCTGTAGTGAGTATTTTAAATGTGTCAGAGTACCCAAGATACTTGGATGGGATTTATAGCGCTGTATCAGATCTATAAGATGTGACTCACGAGTATGTCAGATGCCATGTTTAGTCAACTGAACCAAGTACTTACATTTCAATACTTAAATTTAGGTGTCTTAATCTTGAACATATCAGTACCTGTGTCACTGATAGATAATAGGAAGAATAATAGCATAATACACAACAATTATGAAATTAATTAACCTTGGAGACAATTTCTGCTAAAACTATATGTTCATCTCTTTCTTTATATGTCATGTAGTGATGCAGTCTAATGCAAAAGCCTAATTTGTGAAAAAATACCTCTGCTCCCAGTTCAAGGGCTGGATCATCAGCTGAGGACTGAAAAATTTCACAAGTTATGAACCTGTTAGCCAAACTGGGTAAGCTAGATTGATGTTTCTGACAATTCTAAAAGGAATAAATAATCAGAGAATAGCTTTTTTAAAAGTCGGTCTGGAAAGGGTGATTTCAGCTTTCCTTCTAAATCATAAAGAGCATCACATTAATTAAATTTTATTTCTCAGGTCAACTGTTGTTGCTGAGAGCATCATCTGGAATGATAGCTAACTTCTGAAGAAGCATTTTTTGGTGTAATAGGTGGAAACAAGAGGAGGAGTTTGCACATGAGTAAATAAGCATAAACTGAATGTGTGTGAAAATCTACTTACGGAGTTTCAGAGCAACAAACCAAAGGTGCAGCACTGAAAGAGGCATATTCTGTATTAATTATTTTTGTGACAGTGGCACTTGGTATAACCAGTGTGGAGTGAGGTGCTGAACAAAGTTAAAGCAAAAGATTTTTCTGTTCTTTCCTTTGATTCACTTGTAAGACTGACCCCTGAAAGTCTTTCAGTTCTTAGTCCTTACATCAGCTGCCTGCTATTAGGTCTTCAACTGTGAGTCAGACCACTGTCCTAGCTGTGGCAGTGGTCCATGTGACTCGACCTATGGTGAGTGGGAAGTATATAAATTCTAATGTCTACTGGTGTTTTAGCAAAACAATGAGAATGTTACAAAGATTTCCTTTGTGGTTTTGATTTTCCCATGAGTGACTTGACTGTGATTCACTAAGTTTCTTTAGTTTTGATCTTTGTAGAGTATAGGTCTACTGGCACCAGTCCCCAGACTCGCACTGTGCTCATTGGAAATGGGTGGAATCAATCTACAGGAAAAAAAAACCCAAACACCAACAGAAAACAAAACAAAGAAACTCTTCTTTTTCTAATGGGACTAAATAATATAAGAAGTACGTCTTTACTACTACTTAGATTATTAAATTCTTTACCCCAGAATTACAGAGTAACTTAAACATAGGAAGTAGTTTTGCTTGTTATTGGTGCTGTGAAGTGATTCTTAGTGTGGGCAGCAACAGTTGAAGCCATTGGGTAAACAAAATGCTTGGGCCCCAACGCTGACATGATTAACATAACCTTCTCTTTTTTAATTCCCTAGAATTCCTCTCTTCACTCCTCTCTATCAGCAAAATAATTTTTGATTGTATTTTAGTTTGCTGAGGGTCTTCAAGCCTCCTTACTATTTCTGAACTGTGAAGAACCTGTCTTGATTCCTCCAATACCTGTATTTGAGAAACTCTTGTTTCAGGACACTTATATTAGCAGAAAATCATTATCTGACTAATTAGAGATGAAATGCCAAATAAGTATTGAGTAATGCAGTTTTTGAACTTTCTAATTAATTGCAAAACATATGAAAACGTTAATTATGGTTGGAAAGAAACTAAATACCATTTTGCGAGGAGTTCTTACAATTTTAATTGCAAGATATGATGCAAATAACCAAAGATAAAATATTTGAAAAAAGGTTTCTCATGCCACTTAAAATACAGACACAGAATATTTTCTGGCATGTAAAATTGTAAGCTTCTACAGAAATGTGAGGATTATTTTTCTTTCAGTGAATAAACATTATCCTTCTTACGTACTTAGCTGCCTCGTTTTATAACAAAAAAACCAGTAATTTTGCTTTTAAAATGCTTCTGCAATGAAAAAATATTAAAAATTCTTACTACACTATTTGTGATAACTTGCGATAACTGTTATTACAGATTTCGTAACTAATGACCTAATCTGTCTTCAAATGTTAGAGTTGATAGATGTACTTAGATTGATGGATACAGTTTAAAACCCTAGGGCCTGTCTGTAATAGAAAGAATTAGCATCAGCAACTTCTACAGCTGCAGTAATGGTGAATGCTGTTTAGATAAAAATGAATGAAGGATGAACTTTGTTCAGCCCTAGTTCAAAGTAACCATTACACATTGGACCGGGTTTTAACCAAGCCATGTGCTTGCATATGGCTAGAATGCCCATGAGCAGTGCAATAACATCTTTAAAGCAAGACATCTAATGGTTAGCAACAAGGCAATACTACGTCTGCTTCATCTACTTTAGAGTTTTTTTTTTTCTTCTGTGTTCATACAAATGCATTTCACAAAACCAAGTACAAACAGCTGTGCAGTGGTACTTGTGTAAAGTGGAGCATTTCTGCTGAACGCATTTCGTTCCACTCTCTATATTCCTTAGATGGGATAGAAGTACTTGAAGGTTGTGACACAGCATGGTCTCTAGGAAGCAGCTCACATGCAGTACACATGCACATGTACCTGCTGTAAAACTTTTTGATTAGTTACCCGGTGGCTTTTATAGGACCTATAATAATCAGAATACACATATATTGTGTTTGTAGTGACTGTCAAGGGTCATTACATTCTTTGTCCACATTAAGCAGACTGCATTATTAACTTGGATTCACTATTTGCATTAGATTTGAAGCTTTACCTTTGTAGCTTTTGGCAGGTTTTTTTTTTGGTTGCTATACAGATGTATTTATAATCAGCCCCCATTTTTGTAATAAAAAAGGAGGGAGATAACAGAACTTTGGAAGCTCTTCTGAAGAGTTTCATTTTTCATTTTCTCACAAGCCTTTCCAAATGAGTGTATTAGCATCGTTTCCTGGAAGAAATTTTGCTACTTTTACTTCACATGTTCTTCATACATTTACATTTCTTTTTCACAGCGGCATAGAAGAAAGCATCAGAAAAGCTCTTACTAGAATCTTGACATTTATCCTACTTCCATGCTAAACATAGACCAGGAAGTCTGCTTTCTGGGGAGCTCACCTGATACTTTGTAGTGTCCAGCCGACCTGCTGGGCTACATCAGCAGTACTGCTTAGTGCTAATGGAAAAGAAACATCAACATGAGGAGAAAGCAGAGTTTACCTTGGGTGATGCAGATGTCTTTCTCAGAGCCAATAAACCCATCTACCCACCCCCTCCAGTCAAAGCATCTTTTGGACATGAGGTCTGCATTTTCAGCTGGTGCATGCCCATGGTACTTTATGTTAGGAATATGAAGTCCTCATACCTTTAACTGACCTCAGTTATAATTTGCAGTTCTGCAGCTCTGTGTGGAAACTTTCTATAAGCACAAATTAAGATTGCATGTGTAAATTGTGAGGCAGCCTGCATAACTTACTGTCATTTGTGCATGTAAAAAGATTATGTGCATACAATTCAGCCAATTTGCTGAAAACCAACACCGTGTTTTAATCAAATTCCCTAATTAAATAAGATTTAAACTACTTGTTACACTGCCTGCCCTGAAGAGTCCTGACTCACATCTGTATGAAACCTTTCTCTACGCTAAAGAAGCAGCAATTGCCAGGTCAAAATTCTGAAAAATTACTGGAGATACAGCTTACTCCAAAGGCAGTCAGGAAGTCCTGGAAAGAGGAGATGTACCTTAATAAGTCTTGTATTCAAGTAGTCTGCTCAAAGAAACTAATCCCCATCTCCAAATAATCTTCACCTCAGTAATGTTTTTGCATATCTTTACTATAATGATATCCACAGCAGGTTTTATTTCCAAAGACTTCTGCAAAATATTCCCAAGAGGAAGTAGTTTGGTGGTCGTGTGTTGAATTTCTTTTTTCCCTTTTCTTTCTCTAACATTTGATTGAAAATCTTGGCTTCAAGCCAAATGTGATTTAGAAGATTTTTAGGGCTCGATCACTGAACAAACTCTTTTAAGAACTGCATCCTCATTGCACAGAGGATGAGTTGACATTTCCAGTTCAGATTATTTAGTTCAGTGATTGTAGCTATTATGCAATACAGGTGACAAGAAGGACTTTCACCTTTGTACTTTAGTTAGAAAGCTTAGTTAGCCAGGAGATGCTGTCATTTCAGCTACAAAGTTAGACTCACTGTGAGCTTTGGATGCTTGGTAGAGAGCTGTTACAGCCTTAAGATAAAAAGTTGTGGCTTTTTAGTGCAAGAATTGATATTCAATGTGTTTTTGGTTGTGGCATTCACTGTTTCAATCCCTAGCAGAACAACCTTGAAGCAACAATCACATTAGCAAATCAAAACAGAATTTGAATCACTTTTTCTGATCTAGACAAAGCTGTCAGGACAGCTGCATGATATTCTGGGGACCAAATCTGAATTTTCTGCAGGTGCTCTTGATTGGCCCATAAATATGCTTAAGCTTGGGCTGCAGACAGAAAAATTTCAGCTGATCAAAATTATGTATTTTCCTGTCGTTCAGGTCTAACAGATTTTGGCCCTTGATATGTGTTGAATTTTTTGAAATTCTACAGAGGAATGCTTTTACTACCTTACCTCTAATTATTGAAGATGTTGTATCTCCACATCATAGTTTGGAGAGCAATTTTCAAAATTGTGGAAAATAAGAGCTTGAATAGCTATGCAATTATCTATGATGACCCGGACCACTTCTATTGACCTGTTTTGAATTTAAAGAAAAAAGTATCTCCTTTTACTAGTCTTACCTCACTTGCACATTCTGTTTGATTTAATGATACCACTGTATTGTTGATGCTTCTCTATATAGGAAATTTACCATCTTCTGTTGGGGTTATATACTGTGCATCTCATATCAGGTGCAGTAGAACATTATTGAGCCCTAGTGATCACTTACTCAAATTGGAACACCTCATCTTGTAGGAAGACTGGTAAATCAGACTTCCTTTTTTTCTAGGGCTGTGCTGAGGTACAGTTTTCAGCCCTTCAGTCTGATGGACTGAAATTTCTCCAGAAACAGTACAGGGAAGTTGAGTTTGAAACTTGTCTTTTGATATGGGACCAGTTAAAGCCAAAGCAAAACATACTCCATGGGAGACAGTGTCCTCCATTTGGGAGCTGTCTGTGGGTAGCAGACTCTTAGAAAAAGCACTTGGCACACTCAATAAAGACCTAACACCAATGAGTACTCCAGTGCAGTATACAACTCGTGTTTTGTCTGAAGCCGAGTAAGTGCTTCTAGAATCTTAAGTTAGTAAATTAAAATACCCACTTCAGTTATGATGTGTCCTTCAAAGGGCTTACAGAGAGGCAATGTTCATGAGATGGGAATTCTGTGGAGAAAGGTCATCCTCATGTTATCAGAAATTGTTTTATAGTAAACACAGGGGGCGAGCAGTTGAACCTGTGCATCTTGAAAGGAGTGCTAGATAGAGGACTGTGACAACGGTTTAAAAAAATAAACAGACAAAAAACACATCATTTTTCAATTCAGAGCTCAAGACCTGTTTTTAGAATAAAACCTGGCCTTGATGGTTAACTTGAAATAGAAAATAAAACGTTAAGGATGCCTTTCTTTTTTTGACCTTTCCCACTTCATACATCTCAGGATAATGTTGTTTACAATGTAAATATGTTTAAGTATTTTAGGAACAAGAAGCAAGATCTCAAGTTCTGGAAGGAGCTGGAAAATGAAGTGAAACTTTTGTCTGCCCTTCAAAACCTCGAATTCTACAAAATCTTAGATCAATGAGCTTAGCTCATCTAGAGACTTCTCAAAGAAAGTGTTGTATGTACCAATCTGTGGCCTAAGCATAGATGTTTTTGGAACTGTGCCTGTGAAAAATGGATCGAATACTAGATTTCACGATCTGCTTTCTTTGATTACCTGGAATAGAAGGCTGTTCATAAACAAAATGTTTTTGTTTCTGTTTTCAAAATAAATTGGCTGTGATTCAAGGGAGATTATTTAAATTGAGATTTTTTGGTAATGCCCTTGAAGAAGTAGTAATGTATAGCTTTTTTCTTTGTTTGGATATTTTGAGGACTTTTGGATGTACCTGGCAAAAGAAAAGTAGCATGCTAATATGAATGACCGATAATAAGCTAGTGTTGATTACGATTTTTTCTTGCTTATTGAAATGCTGTGATTCACATGCTTTGATTGTTACAGAAGGGGAAAAGAAGCTTCTCTCTTGAGTGCTCTTGGGATATTTATTTACAATTCACCATCTATCCAAAATCGTAATTTGGGGTGTGGAAGAAGTGATTTAAAAGTGATGGATGACATTTGTGTCTGAAGCCAAACAGATGACACAGTCGTTTTCATAGTCACATTGAGAAGTTACTGAGAGCTGTTGCAAGGACACTGTGACAGAAGCAACTCTGGCACCAGATGTGCTGGTGATTGTGTCCAAATTCAGCTACCTGCTACCTGGGATGTGAGATGCCCAGGACTAGGGTAATGGTCTGAATAGGCAGTGCCAGCAGCTGGAAGGAACACAGAGAGGTTAAAAAGAGTCGTGGGGGAATGGAAAGATCAAGACGGCTACAGAGTCCAGCACATCAGTAGTTTTTGCTTGGAAGGGTGTTTCAAAGTCAATGAAATTTATTAGTAAATAGACTGGAAAGGGGTTCCAGATGGCCCAGTTTCTATTTGCAGTGGTTTTACTCACGAACATTTAAATATATAAGAACTTGTATTGACACACAAAATAAAATTAGTCTCAAGTCATAGCTGGCTGTAGAATTTGCTGGGAATTGGAAGTTTGGAAGCAGGGGTGTTTGGATGTTCCCTTCACCCTCCCATAGACCACTCTTGTCAGTATTTAGCTGCTTTGCTCTCTCCGCACACAGAACTGACCTTGTTCTGGCTGGCCTTGTACTTTCTCATTTCTTTGTGTTAAAACCAGCTGGTTTGCTCTATGGAAATTCACAGCTAGGACACTTTCAGCAGATGCCTACATGGCTTCAGCGCTCTGTTCCTCTGCCCTTCTGTGGCATTATTAGACTTTCACCCTCACATTACAAAGTGAAAGCTGGGTTACTCAACTGTCTTGAAATGTGTAGCAATTTGAAGGCTATTTATAGTTGGACTAAAAAGCATATGGAGTGAGCATAGTCAGAATATTTATGACCTCTAGATCACTGCCCTTTCCTCACTCAACCCCCAGATTTACGTAAGACATTGTAGCCTTTTATTTTTGAACTCGGATCTGTCCTGGTGCACATTGCGATTATACAAGAAGTTTTTCTCCTGGAAACTCTGCAGAAAAGTTAGATTGCTTTCCAGCAGTATAACTTCACAGAAGTTTTCACACCGTTTATAACAAGATTATAACTATAAGAAGGGCACTATTTGTTCAATGTGTAATGGAGACTGAAGTCAGGCTTGGGAGATGGTATCACCTGCAAGACATGCTGAGAAATCAAATAATAGCATTGTCAAAGGGGTGCAGCAAATGATGTCTCTATCTCTGCCAGTTTTGGTAAAAACATTTGACAGTATGTACTTGCTACACTTCCTTATTGCAAAAGAATTCTTGCTACTTTAGCAAAAGACAGGCTCAGTTTGCACCAAACCAGATGCTGAGACCTCTTTTAGAACACCTTGCCTGTGCCAAAAGAGTGAGCAGAATTTTGCATGGCTGTTCAGCCTCCAAGAAAGGCTGGGAAACTTATTCTGTCATCTCATGAGGAAAACAGTGGTCTTGAAAAAGCTTTCTACCTTTTACAGATCAGATTTTAAAACTCTGCTTTCTGGCAACTTGTGCAATTCTAAGAGACCTCAGACCTATGCTTGAATCCTCAGGGTTTAAAACCTCCATCAAGAGCTTTCTAAATGTTCTGCTTTCAGAAATGACAAGACTTAAGAGATTTATGTACAAAGACAAAGCTGGGCCCATCTTGTTTAGACATGTGCTTAATTTAAAATAAAAATTTTGTTTAAGATTTGTTAAAGTTAGAAGAATCTTGACAAAACTTGTCAAGATGTGACAGTCATTCTCTGAGTACTTGCACTCTTCTGAGAAAACATATCTTTGTAAATGGACAATAAACCCAATGGCATGGTATCGTAGTGGCTATGATTTTTTTTGATGAGCATATGATTTTGATGGTCATTTTAAGTGTCTTATCCAGTGTTCACTATCTTGGGTAGAATAATGATCTACATTCAGGGCTTCTTATAAAATCTTGTTTCCTCTGTGTAAGAACCCAGTCTTGAAAGTATTTTTCAAAGAGAAAAAGACAGTGAGTGAAAATTGCCCATCCTAGGTGGGAGCCAGATTCCTCTTGTGGCATAAATTGTCTGAGGTTCCAAATGAAAGCTAAAAGTGAAAAAAAAATTAACTACTCCTAGAGAGTAACAACTCTACTTCATTTTCATGCTTTTGGAATTTGTCATTATTCTGATAGGGAACTGAATAAAAACCTCTTCCATTAAGTATTCCTCCAAAGTCAGAAGTGTATTTTGGACTTCAGCATGAGGTTTTTGATAGAACAGGTGTGGTGTCTAAAGTGACCTTTTGGCTGTAGAAGGTTCTTTAGGTTCAGGTTCGCCTTATGTGATTGTTCTGGATTGGGAGACTGCATAAAATTGTCAGAAAGGCATTGTGGAAGGACTTCATTCCCTGGTTAGTTTCTTGCCATCTGTCTGCAGTGTTGTGACCATCTCTAGCTGATTATTCGTTCAGGCTCACTGCAGATCCTGTACCTTCCAAGGTGATGCCCTGTGGAAATTATGGTTTCCTTAAGGTACTCAGCAGAGCATGTTCTCTTAGCTTGAATCTCACTCAAACTCTAGTAATTGAAAATTATGTAATGACTTCTAGGAATTTGTCTCAAATGCTTGGCAATGTAGGTTGTAGGGAATATATTACAACATGCTTCCAAGACTGATTAGGCTTTTTATTTTTGTATTTGTCATAACAGCTTTGGTGTTATGCTTCAAGGTGATGCTATGGATCTCTGTTTACCTGAACTTGCCTTTTAACTACCTGAGAAACCAGTAAGACAACAAGTGCAACAGATTGCAAACATTTAACCCAAGTAAGGTGATATTGTGTCCCACTGTTTCTTCACAT
Organism: Mesitornis unicolor; assembly: GCF_000695765.1. Classification (NCBI taxonomy): domain Eukaryota; kingdom Metazoa; phylum Chordata; class Aves; order Mesitornithiformes; family Mesitornithidae; genus Mesitornis; species Mesitornis unicolor. Next base: position 22,559 of record NW_010179302.1, read on the forward strand.
AACAAACCCAGAGAACAAGAGTATTAATTACATAGATGGGAGCCTTAATGTTCTGGGGAAGAGCCCTGAAATGTTCTTTATCTCAAGAAGAGTATGACAGGCAAGTGGCATACATAGTTTGGAGGGATCAAGCTTTTGAACAGATTAGCTATCTTCCATGCAGGACTGACCAGCTAGGTATCAGGAGATTTTGAAGGGCCCTAGGTTGGACAGGGTACTGAAAGAGAATGAAGGAAAATGGAGAGTCCGTGTGGGAAGGAGGATAAAGGAGAGGAGAATCAGGCTGAGTCTTGCAGGAAAGTGGAGGGCGTTCTTTGCACGATTTGGGGTTGAGCTGCAGAACTCCTTGCTTCGGGGTGTTGTAGATGCTGCAGGTTTACATGGTGTCAAAACCAGGCACTTCCATGAAGAAAACTCCACCAAATTCTTAGTAAAAACAATAATGCCCTCTCTGCCTGAGGAGTTAACTGAAACACAAATTGCTAGAGGTTAGGGGCGTGTTCTGGGGAAATTATCATTGCATGTTTACCCTGTTAAAAGCGCTGTACGAATTTCTTACAAGGCTCCTACTGTTGATATCTGTTAGAAACTGAGGAGGCGATGTACTTTCAGTCTGACCTCATACAGTTGCTCTCATGAGCAGACTGGGTTTCAAGAGTCAGAAACCTGTGAAGAGTAGATTGCCCTCTGATGAGGGGAAGGGCTTTCTCGTGTCAGCTTTCTGTGAATTATGAAGTAAAGTGAAAGTCATCAGAAAAGATGTGAATTGTGAATGATGCATTTTCTTGACATGAGAGGGTGGCAAAACATCTTTAGCTTTTTACCAGGTAAGAATGACTCCTGATATAATTATAGGTCACTTGGACCAAATTCACTTCCCATAACATCTCAGCCCGAGATCTGACTCTGTAGGAACTGTCTCATTGGAGGACCTGTGAGATGTTTTTTAAAAAAAATTATTTCATTTCTCTGATTAAGTGTGAAGGTGAGGAATGATATGGAGGCCACATGTGACCCCGCCACCAATCAGGATAAAAAGTGTTATATACCTCTTTATTGTTACTTCAGTTGTTAATTTTCTCTGGTAATAGAAGCTAATTTTGAATTATTTTAATAGACTCATGCCTGGCATTTATATTTAATGTTAGATTTTAAGCACAATTTAAGATGCCCATTTAAATTGACAAACCTTTGCTGTTTCTTCACTGTCAATGTAATTCACATTATTTACAGTTTCTTCAAGACTTTGCATTGATCTGTTTTTCAAGGTTCCATAACTGAGATCAAAACAAACTCAAATCAGGAAGTGTCAGCGACAATGGTGGGAAAAAACCTCTCACTCTAGACAGAGAACCCACTTGGGAAATACAAGACAGAAACTGTTTTTTTTTAACAGAATGTTTAGGTAATAAAAGTTTATCTGTCTCAAAACAGAACTCACAAGCTTATGCTTAAGTTTCTGTTGTACCCAATCAAAAGTAGATAGCACAAACTTTTCAAAATGTTTGCTCAAAAATGTTTTGAGTGAGTTTTAAATTTTGGATTTCATTTTACTTTTGTTGTAATTTGAGAAGCTCTTACTTTTTATGTGTTGCATATAGTTTGTTTAAATAAAGATCTAAGATTTCATTATATCTAGTGAGAATCAAAAGTAAGCAGTCTTTAAATACTTGAAAAGTATGCTTGAGATTTTCATTGCTGTCTCTGGGATTTAGCCATGCACATCTCCCAGTGGCCTTTGGAAATCAATATCACAAGAGTGACCAGAGCCTGCAGGCGTATCTATGTGCATTTCTTATCTATGTGTACCATGACAATATTACTGGAGTGGAACGACTTTTTCCCATCTCAACCTGCCGACTGGGAGTTCCCTTCAGAGCTCCATTAGGCTTTGATTTTTCTCCAGTCTTTTACTGTTTTCTGACATGGTTTTGGTTTATGCAACATAAGATTACCAGTGAGGTTCCTCTATAGATGTCATCACAAGAGTGCTACTTAAATGTGACATTTTGCTAATCTTTTATAAGTCATTACACTTGTTTTGACTTTCTCTCTGTGTAATCATTGCAGAAGAGAAAAATACCGTTGAGTATAATATTTGCCTCACCTCTTTCTACAGCCTTTACACACAGTCCTTCAAAGAGAGAATGACAGAAAAGATCAGTGAACAACAGTCTAAAATAATGCAGTACCGACATTTGGAGATTGTAATTTACACAGTGTAACCTTTTTATTTTACATATCCTGAAATACATTTTCACCTGATTTACAGGTTCAGTGATGTTGTAAGGAGAGGCTGAAACGTGAAATGGGATGCAATCTGAGAAACAGATTTGGTTGGAGATAAAAAGGGATTTTTTTAAAACATAAAAATGTTCTTAGTTTTTAAGGCAAACATCCATGCATTTAGTTTCAGGAATACCCAGAATGTTATGTTATAGAAATGAAATAATTTGATTTTTACTTTGCAATGAAATTTTTCTTTTGAGGTGACCCGAATTCTAAAATGATTGAATAATCTGACACCAAAACTATAAAAAAAATCCCCTTCTGAGTCAGATGAAACTTATGAGTTTGTCCTGGTTTTGCTGGGACAGAGGTTTTTTCTCCTTTCCCTTATAGTAAATAGTAGCTTGTGCTGGAACTGATATTAATAACATGCCAGTATTTACATTTTTCAAGGATTTGTTTTCCAATCTCTACCTAAACATATGTGCTCGGTTTCTTTGGGATATTTTTTTTCTTTTCTCTCCACAAGAGGAAGAGGAGGAAGCGAAAGCCTGGGACTCTCTGTGACAGGTGACCTAGGACAGAGTTTAAACAGAATTTTTGTAGTTCTTTTTTGTTTGCTGAGCAGGAAACTTTTTGGTTTATTATAATTTTTTTTCCTCTTTATTTTATTACCTGAGCTGCAAAGTCCAACATTTGTACAGATCTACTGAAGGATGCTATTTGATACGTTATCTGGGACCTGGCCATTTTATCTCATTTTATGCAAATATAACACGATTCTTTTTCTGTATATGTGAAAATCACATGTCATTCTTGTTTTGTACTTGTAGGTAGTGATGCAGTTGCTTGGGGACTAGCTTGTATACCCTGGCGTTACTTTCTAAATGAGTTCTCTAGTTCTGATTACCAACAATCTCTTTTGACATCTGATACTTTATTTCTGGAGGAGGAGGGGTCAGAAGCATCCCTTCCTTCCCAAAGAACAGTGCTGCAGGGTGCTACAGAGTGGTCTGGATCTCCCTGTTCCTCCTCATTCACTCAGCTTGAGCTTGTACTATGTCATACCTTGCAGTGCACAGTACAGCATTTCCATCAATGTCCTTTTCATTTAAAATATATAAATATATGTCAAGGCACTGTTGCACACCAATGCTTATTTAGTTAATTGTCTTACCTCCCAAATTCTTCAAAGTAAAGTTTCTCATACAATAAGTACGATGTGACTAATTCAACCCTGCTATACAGTTTTCTTTTAAAAGTATCCGCAATTCAAATAAGCCCAAGTTACCAAACCATCAAGTCATTTTGTAGAATCTGGATTTTTCTTAACATTACTTCAGATTAAGGCAAGTTCTGCAAGTCTTATGAACAATAATTTTACATTGTAATATTTTAATCTGTGATCAAGAATAGATCCTATGGGATTCACTGGAGAAGAATTATTTTTTGATATCTAATTTAATCAGTTTTTAATCCATTTAAGATGTGCTAAATTGATTTTATGTAATGCATTTTTCTTCAGTATGTCAGTGCTGTGTCAAAGGCCTCATAGATGTCTAACTATGTTATATAAACTAAATTTGAAAATATCCAGCTTCTGAGAGTATATTTCTAACCTATAAGAAATTTAATTCGGAAGTATTTAATGAGATTGTATCTAATAAAATCTACTTTCTGATTGAGGACTTCATCAAATTTCTCTAAATCACTTCCAAGCAGACACACCTTACCATGGCGGTTTAGGAGTCCTGTGAATGTCTTATCCTTTTTACAGAAGTAGTAGAGACACTACTTTTACTTTTCTATGTGCATTGCTTCAGCATAACTCACTCCACCTGAATATGAAATGGCATCATGTACTGAAAAACTGTTATTATTTTTGGTGTGTGGCATACTAATTTTAAACATGGTTGTAGGTGGGAGTATTTCATATGGTATGCATTGGCTAACCTGCATTGAATGTTCTTGTCATCTGCCTGTTTTAGCAAGTGTCTTACCTAAGATTGCTTTGAGCCTGGAAGACTTTATGTCAGACTCCTAATTTTCCTAGTATATCAACATTCCCTGGCTTTAAGCTGAGCTACTAATTATGGATTCCTCTTCTGTTTTCTCTGTAAACAGAATACAGTAAGGGAACACTTAAAATTATGCTTATTTTATAAGCATACAAGTCACCTAAATGCTCAGAGCTTCTTGTACAATTATTTTCAAACATGTGTGTGAGTGTGCTTGTGAATAGATTTAGAAAAGGCTTCCACTCAGATACTTATATTTACTGAATGACAGAATGAGATGCCTCTGTAGAGGGGGAAAAAAGCAGATATATTCCTCTGCAAATTATTTGAGCTGACAGAAGAATCACTGAAGAGACAAAACCTGTCACATCTTATATGAATTTAGACTGATATCTGTCTGACCCATCTGCACCCATATCTGTATTAAATGATTCATAATACTTATAGACATTCTGTTTTTAACTAATCTGTTTTCAAAGCTTTCTTGTTCCTTGTTCTCTAAACCTGAGAAATTATCTGAATTTCCCTGAAGTAATCCTAGACATTTTGAAGAGTATAAAGCTGTTGATTACAGAGGCTGTGTTCAACTGCTCCTTTTGTCTGCCTTTATACTGAGGCATTGCTGCCAAAACCTGAAGAAGAAATATGTTTGTAGTTCAGTACAATAGATGAAAACTATCTGCAGCCTAATGTTTTTCAATGATCGCTTCGATATTGTTGTGTCAGCATTGCTATTCTAGCAAGAAAGATAATCTCATCCTTCCTGAAACTTCTGACATATTAATAAAAGCAAACCAAGAGAAAGGAAAAATTATTTACTCTTCAGAAAGCTCTCTATATATTATAAGTTGTGTTTAATTTATGGGACAGTTTGCAAATAAGGATAATATGCATCTGTATAGAGAAGTCAAATAGTTTTCAAATAGTGACCTGTACAATTTGAATAGGTCTGTGTAGTGTACTGTCTCTAACTTAACCTGATTATAGTTATTCCATGGGGGGCATAATGACTGTTAAAAACTCTTAACAACTTAAGTTGCATTTTGTTATTTAAGGTATGTGGTTACGATCATTATTTTACTGTGTCAGGTTGTTTTTTTCACTTTTCTCTCTCCTTAGTTTTTCTGGTTTAGAATGTGGATTTGCTGTATAATCTCCTGTTTCACAAGAGTGTGGAAAGCAATTAAGAATACTTTTGGAATAGTTTGACTCACAAAAGCCTTCCCCTGAGATAATTTCAGCATGCTGAAAGCAAACTCTGATTCTTGGCAGCAGAAAGAATTGAGCCTTTTAAAAAGCAGGCTCCCAGTAAGCACAATTAAGTTATTCGACCAAGCAAAGGTTGAATTTAGCCTCTCAAATAAACAACTCTGCCAGCTGCATCAGTACTTCACGGGTCCCAAATTCCCACTTCTTTGATCAGGCATGGCAAATTCATGAAGAGGAAAAGGCAAGATTCTGCATTTATTTTATAGCCCATCACATGGAGTATAGACTGAGACCAACCTCCACAGTTCCCTGTAACATCAGGGGGACTTGTGCGGAGATCCTAGGGAGGATAAAGAATTTGTCCCTAAATTTATTTGTATATGTTGTCACTTGGACTCTCTCTCACCAGGCTAGTCTTCTTCCTGGCTTTTGCTTTCTTTTCTCCATCTTTCTCTCCTTTCTTCTGTGTTGAGACTCCCACTTTTCACACCCCCGGCATTGTTTCTGCAGCCTTTTACTGGGCTAGCTCACGTGAAAGTAATACAGGTTGTGTCTGCGTGACACTTCAGAGGGTGCAGTGGGCAGTGAGTCTCTGTCACCGTGTCGTGGTTTCAGGCTGTGGGCAGACTCAGGAAGCCCAAGCTGAGGTGGTGTATGTGGTTCTCCTAGTGTTTGGCTTTTTATTATATGGTCAGAGGAAGAGGAACCTGAGTGACAATGTCCCTCAATGTACCCTGCAGCACCAAAAACAGGCATAGGAGGATGCAGTGCTGCACTGAACTATTCCCTTCTTAATTTTACAGCTTCTAATAATACTGTGATGAGTCTTTATATGATACTCATAGAAAACGAATAGCTATGAATGAAATAAGCGGTTTGTGCATCTAGTATTTCTCCCATTGCTAAATTCTCACTAAACAATTCTCTCAGTTTAACAATGTTAAATCCTGACACATAGTATTATAACCAAATATGCAAATGAATTAAGCAACACTGAGGCCTGCAAGGCTGCAAAGGTGCACAAGAGAGTCTTGGTTCTTCCTTGGTTCATTTCCTCCTCCGTGAGCAGCACTCATCTTGGAAAAGAAACTCCATTTTAGGTTGAAGATTTTTCAGCTAAACCAGGAGAAGGGGAGCTAGAAGCTAGCTAAGAAGATGAAGAAATAAAATCTTTGTTCTTAAATATAATCTTAATAACATTTTGTTATTTTGTGATTTTGTTCCATGCTTGTTTACCAGTAAACATGTTTATTTTTCTTAGACCACACGTAACATTAAAGGTAGAGCTGAGTGAACTGGCATACAACAAAGCTTTCCACAGAGAAGGGTATGGCAGATCTAAGCTCCTGCATTCTGAGGCACTTTTACATGGGCCCTGTTCCTAAAATGCCCTTTGAGAGGAACAAATATTCAGTAGATTATACCTCTACAGAAGTTAAACAGAACAACTGTAAGACAGTATGTCAGTGCAGCAGAGGACAAATTGGCACTGAGTAATTCAGAAATCCCCAAATCATTGCTATATTTTAGAAGTTTATTACTGTCCCTTATTACTGAGAGCTATCTTAGTCCTCTCATGACTTTTCTTACAATCAATAAGAACCACAGGGCACATCCAGAGGGCAGTTCAGAGCATCCACATGAGGTGCTTAGAGTCATCCTGTAGATGGTCTGTACTTTATCCTCATCAGTCTTCAGGAATAAATTTTTTCATTGAAGTGTTTTGCCAAGAATGCCTTAAGTTGCGCAGAGGATTTTCTGTCAGCTTTGTGCCCCTCTGAAATAGTGACCACGTCTCTCCCCATAAGGGAACACTCCTCATTTCATTTGTCTTTTGTGTGCTTCATATTTCAGATCTTTATTGTTAGAACTTGTCATTACAGCAGGCCTCTGCTTGTTATTGCACTTGCTACCTAGATAAGAAAATGCAATTATGGAAATCCTGGATTATTTTTTTTAATTATGTAGAAAGCAAAAGTTTTCCCCATATAGGCATCTGTAAGTTTTACTTCAAGTACTGAGTGAATATTTTGTGCAGAATGGAATACAGTAGCAGGCCATCTTCTTCTGATGGGACATGGAAATTCATATTTACTGGCCTTAATGGAGCCACTGGTATTTCCATTTGATTTCTGCAGCCCATAAAGAGAAACTGACCTCATCCCCTGTTCATGTTCATGGCAGTGTGTTCTTGCACTCTGAATTGCTGAGGTGACCATTGCAGGTATGCTACAAGGGCACATGGCAGACCTGGAGAGAGAAATCGGATCCTTTTTCACTAAGGACAAGGATTAGGTGAGAGTTTCAGAAAAGTGAGAACTGAGGTAAAAGATTCCTCAGATCCTAAGAAGAGGTTAATGGACCTCACCAGCAAAATAAGAAGGACTTAGCAAAATATAATGGATAATCACTCTATCATAAGGGACCTCTCAATGGCGACGTTAGAATACTCCTGTGTACTTGATCTGAAGTATCAACAGCTCACATCTGTGTATCACCTGTCCAGGTGACCTGTCCAGGTGAACCTGAGAGGATCTCACATTTAAGCAGCGTACAGCCCTGAGAGAAATGCAAAAAGATGAATTTTGAACTGTATTTCCAGAACACATATGGTCCATGTAAAAGTACTGCAAATTGGATTATGTACTTAAATATTTTGTGTCCAAGCATCATTTTATTCCATGTATTTGCCATGGGGATAAATATTACACAGAGAAAAATATCTGAGGTCTATTGGCTTAGACACAAGGATGCAAAGGTAATGGAGCAAATATGCTGTAATGTTGAGTTGAACATTATAATTTTTACCTTGTAGAATTTATTTCTAAGTTGTGATTATGATAGTGATTGTGGCCTAGTATCTTTTAAAAAGTCAGAATGCTCTAGACAGTGGGAAGATTTGCAGTTTCCAGAGTAAGTGAAAAATTATTTTCCAGGAATTAGTGAAGATTGCCATAAAGCTTACTGTAGTTTATGTAGTAGTTTCATAATTGCTCCACATATAAGATGTGTGGCGAGGCATATAATTCTAACATGTGTTCCAAGAATTCTTGAAAATTTTTGGTTGCTAACAAATGTCAAGATAGGGAAAAAACCAAGATGATTAATGAAGCAAAATCTAGTGACTAGTCTTTATGAATACAACAACAAAAGTAAAGAGTAGTTTTGGTCTAATCTTGGAACAGAATAGACATGCACCTTGGTAGTGCAGATATTCCTATGCGCTTTTCTTTTAGTTGAGAAAATAACTAAAGAGCTTTTTGAAAATGGCATTAGTTTCTTTGTGGTCACTGAATCCTCAAACTGTGGAATATCCAGATGTTTTTGAAGGTTGTCATTACCATGCAGCTGAAAGGGGAGTAATCCATTATCTACATGACTGTTTTCGAAACAGCAATGAAACTTCATTTGGCAATACATAAAATGCCAAAAAGGAAGTACTTGAACACTGCCAGTGTATCCTTATTTGTATTTATTAATACTAATTTGAACATGGATAGACATCAGTCTGCTTTCAAACTAATGGAAGTTATTTTCTTCTAGTTATTTAACTAGCTTATATGCTGCATCCTATAGGAAGATACAAGAGAGATAGGAAGGTATATATGAGAGAGATAGGTTATAACTTAATTTTAGGACCATAGGATCACAGAGTAATTGAGGGGAAGGGGCCTCAGAAGTCCACTCCTGGTCAAAGCAGGGTCAGGTCTGCAGTAAGACTGAGTTGTACAAAAATTTATCTGGTCTTGTCTTGAAAACGTCCAAGAGGAGAGACTGCACAAGTGTCCTGGTTTCACTAGGATGGATCAATTTTCTCTCCAGGAGAGCTCCATTTCTGAGACTACAGTACTCGATTTAGTGGAAACAAAGCTGATAAGACACTTTGTTTTAGTTTTTGGCCAACACTGGTATGCAGTGATCAAGGTCTTTAGCAGTTTTGAGTTAGCCAGGTGCAGAAGCTGGGGGGAGCGAAAGCCAGGGCAACTGATCCACTCTGACCAATAAAATTATTCCATACCATAAATGTCACTTTCACTATAAATTGGGGAGTTTGCAGGGGATGGCTATTTTTCTCAGTTGTCACCTCACCTGAGGATCTCGCTCATCATAGTACTCCTGACACCTACTCCCTTGCTCATTGTTACCATTGCATTTCCTCTGGAGCTGTTGTGCTCACAGTGTTCATTATCTCATCTAATATTCACTGCTGGGAGCGCACAGCCAGTGACAGCTATATGTGCTGAGTATAACTTCATGTGTTCTATTATCGTTGTTCCTATTATTCTTACAATTTATTATTATTATTATTGGTATTTTAGTTTAGTCTATTTCAATCATTAAACTGTTCCTATCTCAACCCAAAAGTGTTCCTACCTTCCTTCTCTGACTCTTT
>NW_010179302.1:32426-47167 GCF_000695765.1 Mesitornis unicolor
CCCCACTCCACCAGGGAGGGGGAAAGTGAGTGAGTGACTGAGTGGTAATTAGCTGCTTGATGGGTTAAACCACTACAACAAGCTCTCTGGGCAACACACCACACTGCCTGACTGCCCTCCGGGTGAATTTTTTTTCTTTAAATCCATTCTGAACCTTTTGTTTCAGGTTATGCCTGTTGGCTTTTGTCCTGATGCCATGAAGAGCTTGGCTCCATCTTCTTGTTAACCTCCCTGTAGGCACTGGCAGGCTTCTGCTATGTACCTGCAAAGCTGTTTCTTTTACAGGCTAAGCAAGCCCTGGTCCCTCAGCCTGTCCTTGCAGGGTAAGCGTTCCAGCCCTGATGAGCATGGGGGGCCTCTGCTGAGCTCCCTCCCTACAAGTCTGTGTCTTTCTTGTATTGGACACAGTTAAATGAGGTCTAGCAAGTGCTGTGTGTACTCACCCCTGAACACTCCCAAGAGAGGGTGATCCTTTCCCTTGATCTGCTGTCTGTGTCCCTGCTAATACAGCCCAAGAGGCTGGTGGCTGTCCCACCTTCCACAGCATAGACCCATGCTCAGCTGCCCACCAGGGCTGTCCCTGCTGAGCTGCTCCCCAGCCTGTCCCTCCCCATCCTGGGCTGCTGTAGAGGTGCTTCCTTCCCTGGGACAGCACTTGGCTTTTCTCCTTGCTGAATTTAACAAAGTTCTTTTCAGCCCATTTCTTCAGCCTGCTTGGGTCTCTCTGAAGGGCAGCCCTTATCTCCATGTCAGCTGGCTGTCCACCAATAGGTGTCATTTGCAAACTGGATGACTGTTCACTCCACTGCCTCCTCCAGGGCCCTGACAAAAATATTAAGCAGGGTAGGTCCCAGTCTAGAGCTCTGCAGTACTCCATTTCTTTACTGGACAGCATCTTGGACCCCACTCTTGTGTGGTCACTACAGCCATGGCTGTCACTCACTGTCACGTCTCCAGGCAGCTCTCCCTTGTCAGTGAATAGCAGATGCTGGAGAAAATCACCCTGCTTGGCCCACCCATTACCTGTATCAAGAAGTTCTCCCTGATGCTTTCAGAAATCTTGAGCACTTATGTCCTGCCATGATGCACTTTCAGGAGATATCAGGGAATCTTGAAAGCTGTATAATGAAAATTTTCAGCCACTTCTCTTTATCTACTAAAACAGTTTCAGAATTTCATTTGTCAGTTTTTGACAGAAAAATATTGAGGCATGCCCCTTCAAGGAAATTTTCTCTATAATTTTATAATAATTCTCCACAGATATAGAGATATGGATGTTTTCCAGTTCAATATTTGCTTTTGTATGCTATGTGGTGATTGGACCCTTACAATTTTTGTCATAAGAACCATGACGGTGGAAATGATGGAAAGCTACTTTCCATGATTGAATGCTACTTCTAGTGCTTCTGCAATACACAAGAAGTTTTTTTATTATGTGATTATAACAATTATGATGGTCTGATGTTGTGTGCACTGAAGTTTATGTCATAAGGCATTCATTTAAGTGCAAGTAACAGCAAAGAATCAATGACAAATCATTTGTCTGTAAATATAACTTTTCTCTGAAACTGAAACATGAAAAGAAATTTCATTCGGTGGTATAGATTAGCTCTGAGGCCTGGCCTTAGATTTTGATTTCATTAAATGGAATTTTGTTAGCCAATAATCATTACTGACAGATCGAAACTTTGTAGAGACCTGGATATGCATTGTTGGTATGAGGAGCAGAGTGCAGGTGGGCTGAGCAGAGCAGGTATGCTGCTTCAGGAATCTTCTGTCAGCAAGTGCTCTCCCTTCAGATCCCAATTCTCTCAGTTTTCAAAACCTTGGGGAATAGACTACATCAAATTCTGCCTCAAATTCAGCAGTGAAACTAATGTTTTCCCTATGTAAATAGACTTGAATAAATTACAGATACCAATCAAATATTGATTCCGTTAAGGCCGAGTTTCAAATTGTTAGTTGTCCATGTAAAGAGCTTTATGAATAGATTTAAAAACCAAAATGTATTAGAGCTGATAACTAACATCTAAAATAATAAATTGAAGCTCGTGATAGTGTAATTGTATATTTGAGGGCAGCAGAAGTGTACATTGGAGAGAAACTGCATGATGCCAATGACATTTCTGTTCAGAATCTCTTAAAACATATTATCCATAATTTTTTATTCATAAGAGGTTCCCACCATATTCCCTAGTTAACATCTTAACACTTAATAGCATTCTAAATAATTGTTGGATTCATTGCTGTTGATAATTTGCCATTTTTTAATAGGAAGTTGTTATTGCTGGCTAATAAATGTTTCATGTTTGGAAATTTGCTTATTTTGCTGATCTTTTCATTAAGTGAAGTGGCTGCTTAAAGAAGGTTCTGAAGAACATCAGTTTTTCACAGGGTGATAGTTACATTATTAGTCTTGTTGAGTTAGATAATTAAAGGGTTTTAAGTGTGAGAAAGGCAAGCACTTAAATAGTTTTCATGATTCTTGGATGAATATGTATCTTGCAGAAAAGCAACAGCTCCAATGAAAGTTTGAAGAAGGCTTGTAGACCATCATGTTTTGTGAAAGCAATTTACTTGATTTCATAACAGCATATTTAAAACAACAGAGTTTTAGTAGAATATCCTGTTTCACTGTAGGGAGAACTTTGTAGCTTGCCACAAATGCATCTCTATGGAAATTTGTAAGGTGCATGTTTAATGTTTTCTTTTTCCTGAGTATAGCAGGTGTTTCAGCTTTTGGGCAAAGCTAGTTCTTTTTGAGAGAGGAAAATTCAAGAAGCCAAGCTGGTGACAAGCCACACTTGTACATGGCACTGCTTTATATGCTAAATTGTTCCTACAGCTTGAGTATTGACTTAATTTGCCCTTCACAAACATACAATCTCTGTTAATATGTTGTTTACAATGTACTGATGTCCCACAAAACCCACTGAAGTAGAGCAAATTGTCCCATTTCGTTAGTACAGGATTCTAACTTTGAATAATTTTATTTCATGTCAAATAGCTTTTTAGCTCTGCATCATCAATGTAACCAGTATTTATTATTTTGTAGACCAAGTTGTTGCTGTTTCTCCATTTGTCATCTTTCTGCCTTGCTGACTCACTCCAGCCTTTATTCTGCAGTCTCAAACCATTCACACTCACCTAAAGGAATTGCAGCTAAATGTAGCAATTTGTCTTTTTGTTCAGTTTTCACTCTTTTTAGATATATCAGATAAGTGGAGTCATGCAAAGGAGATTGGTTCAGGATACCACCTGAATGCAACTTCTGTCTTTATGTAGAGTGGAGTAAGCACTTTTTTCCTATTTACTCTGTTCAGGACAGGAGAAAATCTTATGTCTTATTTTGTGCATAGGCACACTGCAACAGGTAGTGCTGCACGTTGCAATGACTTCCAGGCTGGCTCTGTGTCTTTACTCCTTAGGTGATGGTTTATGGCATCAATATATTAATATCCTTTGGAGGGATACAAGCTCATCTGACCTACATGGAGCAATTCATTTGCTTAAAGCTAAGATTGCGTTAAGATGAAATGAAGAATTATGAATTTTGTTCAGGTGCTGAGTGGAGATGTGTGTGTTCAGGATTGAGAAGACGTTTTCTGCCAGCCCTGTGCTCGCTCTGTGTATCTGATGGTCCTGTAGGAAAATACAACGGAGATTCTAAGTGTAATAGATATATTTTGCCACTAGATGGTATTGTTATATGAGATTAGGTATTTGCTTTGTGCCAGGGAATGCTGAAGGGAAGAGGACCTTTAATGGCTGTTAGGCATGTGGGAGGGTGCCAATGGCTGCTTCTGAGTGAAATGCAGATGGCCTCAGGAATAAGGCTTAGCAGTTAATTAAGCCACAACTCATTTTTTCCCCTCTAACTTGTATGCTTGTTTGAATAATGCAAGTCTTTGCAACTGAGTAAAACACATACTGTGTGTATGCTGACAAAACACTGGAAAGTAGACAGTGTCTTTGACGGCTATAATTGTTTTCCACAATATTTTACATATTGTTGTCCACTGTGGATTTGATTTTCATTAAACACACATCTGCTTATCAATGAATATTTTTTCAGGAAAGGTATGAGAAGGGAGGATACCTGAATGAGCAGAAACATGAACAGAGACGACTTTTAACCTGTGTGAGGCAGTGATACTCATGTGCACCTCATCTGCCAGTGCATTATAACTTCCTAAAAATCCAGGGGTGGGGGGAATATGTGACATATTCCACCATTTGGCCAAGCTATCATGCACCCCAGTTCTATAAGAAACAGATAACAAGAATTACCAGTTGGTAATTGTTTGAGTTCTTAGGGTGCTCTGTTCTGTGAAGTATTAGGAAAGTCTGCATGAACTGTTTTATCTCACTGTTGTGTGAAAGGCATTATTCATTTAGCTTGGGATAGGGAAGCAGTTCTCCTGTGAGCAGCAGAACAGATTGCTGCCTTGAAAAACTCTACATAAGAAATGGAGAAAGATTTTGTATTTTGTAATAAAAAATTTGACACTGCCTTACAGCTTTGTGTTCTTAAAATAATTGAGAGAAAGCGTTTTACTTCTGCTGATTTGGAGTTTAAATTGCTTTTTCATGCCAGGCTTTGTCTGAAAATCTGCTGATTTCCTGCTTGAGTCACAGGCAGATGTATTGTGGGATCTCAAAGCTGTGACTGACGTTTGCATTGTTACCATGCTGTGGCTGTGGCAGTGCTATGCTGCCGCAGTCCTAGACCAACCCCTATTTTCCTGGGAACTGTATGAATCCACAACGTAATAAGGTACCTGCCTCAGAGTTCATATTAGTTCATGTATTTAGAAACAGCTTTCAGTACAGAAAAGTGGCAGTCAACTGAATATTTTTCAGTCATGCTGAGCCCTCCCAGAGTTCTCCCCTGTCACCAGCAGTTCACACTGATATTAGGGGAGTTACATATACAGAACTCTCAGTGTTGTCAGGAGAAGATGGAGCTCTTGGTACTTGTCTCTCAGTGGTGCTCTTTGTTTTAATTAGGCTTGAAGGTGCAGCATGTTTACAGTCTATGCAAAACTAAAGCCTGGCTTTTCAGCATGCCTCCCTGGGTGGATGGCAGCAGGCTCAGGAGCAGCCATGAGCAGCATGCAGTTGATCTTCTTCCCTTTGTGGCACGTAGTGCTGCCTCGAAGGCTCTGTCCTGTCTGCAGCAAGCATCTGCCGGCGGGTCAGGCAGGCAAGCCCCCGGCGCTGGTCACATCAGCTATGCTGACGGGACACTGCAGGCTTCGTCTCTTCCTCTGGCACCACAGCCAGGTCTGATCTTGAGAAGGGCCTGAGAGACGTTATCACCTCATGTGTTACAGGCGAAGGAAAACATGATTCAAAGGACTCGGTTCCCAGCAGGTGTAAACCACTCTAGTGGCAGAGGAAGTTTGGTATCAAGCTTGGAATAATGACTAGGCTATGATGACCTGCAGATAGCAGAGTCCTAAACAGAAATGCTGCATCATGCAATGTTGTCAACTAACCTGTAACAGAGAAATATATTTCATAGAAATGTCATCAAGAATATTTTAAAAGAACATGAAGGTAGGGATTGTAAAATGTCTTCTTACTTGTTTCCTACGTCAGTTTCTTCTTGCATTTTCTTCTTTGTGTAGCTTTCCATTGATTGGATAGTGCTGCTTCTTTTTCTCTGGATTTCATTTTGCTTCTTGTTTCAATTAACTTAATGATGCTGTTTTATAAGGATTTGAGAGAAAAAATGAAATCTACCTTTTTTTTCCCTGTTTTTTTACCAACTTCTGAGATTAGCTGGTCCGTGTTTTTGTTAACAGTTTCCTGATGTGCACCCTGGGAAACTGTTGAAGCAGTTTCATTTTCAGTGATTATTGATATCAGTGGTAAATCATACTTTAGGAGGAATGCCTGAACAAAGTCTGTAGCTATTTATGAATATATATTTTTTCTTTAAAAAAGTGATTTTTGGATTGACATTTCTTTTATCTTTTAACTTTGTGTCTCTATCAAGTAATAGGTAAATTCTAACCAAAATAACAGCTAACATAGTGAGTGACTGCACTTGTGATTAATATAATGATATAATTCAGTTCTATCAAAAGACTTTTAGGAATACAATTTTTTTCAAGCGTATTGCAAAAAAACCCAAGCAAAACAAAACCTACCCAGAAAGATTTTCTTTCATTCTTTTCTCCTTCTAAACTAAGTTAGATAAATATAGTTATACATGGTAAGCATGAAACCTATAAAAACATGAGCTAAGAACATTCAGCACTGGATTTCTTAATCTGCAGGAAGTGCAGTGCTTTTATGTTAAACTGTACTAAACTAGGCAGTAGTATAACTCATATGTCATCAATATTATTTTTAAGAGATATATCCCAGGCATATGCAGTCCTGGTAATTACAAATTAGATCTTCAGTGACCTGTAGGGAGTTTAACAAAGTCAATAAGAGAAAATATAGCAATTTCAGTGACTTGCTTATTAATTAAGGCTCGAGAGCGCATTGTAACTGAGGAAAAGGAAAACATATTTTCCTTATTTTCAAAGATTTGCTAGCAAATGCTAGAGAAAATTATCAAGAAGGACAGCAATTTTTACAAAATATACTATTTTGTGGAAGGGAAAACTCATTTGTAGCCAGTCTGTCGTACAGAAGCAGTTATGACCCTCTCACACAGAGTCTTTGGGGATGCTCAATATCAGATTTCTGTTTTGCCATTCTCTGAGAATAGTGCTAAGCTGTGCATGTTCAAAATTTAAATTAAACTTAAAGCTATTAGTAATGATTCAAATAATCCATCATCTAAATAATCAGATTGACTGATGGAAGGACCTTAGATACGGCCTCTGACTGATTCAGGCCATGTATTTGCTCTTAGTATTTTGTAGCTCTTTTTTTTGCTCAATCTGCCAAAAAGGAGGTTGTATTTTCCTCCAGTGTGTGTGTGCACTTAAAGTGTACCATGTATTCCCTCTGCAAGTGTAACTGCTTTGTTATTATAGTGATAATATCAACAGCTTTGATTTATATTCCTTTAGCAATACTACCTAACTTCTTGTTTGCTTTCTTTACTACAACAGGATACTTGGCTAAAGGCTTTAAAGGATTTTTTCCTGTAATAACTTCCAATCTCTTTTTATGCTGCAGAATCTTTCTTTTAGCTGATAGTCTGTCAGTTTAGTTCTTTGTTTCAGGGCTTGTCAGTCTGCATTCATCTACATTTGCTTTTGGCAAGACCAGGGTCTTAAATGATAGAAATCTTTTCCTCTTGAATTCCAGTTTCTGTATGATGTGTTGTGCCTCCTCATCTAATAACACTTACAGACTTTGAAATCTTCCCCTTTAACACTGTTGTTAGGGTCTTTTAACAGCAGAAAAAGACAAAACAGGAAATGAGAGGAGAAAATAAGGCATTCAGGGACACATTTCTTGACTTTTGTAGCATCTTTTTGCTATATTCTTGTTAACCTGTTTATGTCCAAACTTTGACCAAAATCTCAATGTTTATATAACCTTCCAGATGAAAACATGCACTTTGTCCACTAGATTATCCATGTCCTTTGTTGTAAAAAGCACATCTCAGTCAGGTAGAATTTTTTGGTCTTAATTCAACATGACATGTAAGTCCTTTCCTAACTGACTAAAATGCTGAAAACCGCTTAACATTTCTTGAATTCTGTGGAGTGAATGGACTTGGTTAAAAAGCTGAACATTTGCCTGGAGGTCCTGCTGGTGCATCATTTGAAGCCTGTTTAGTTTCCCTGCAGAGACGTGCTGTGGCTACTCCAGACGTGGGCCATTGGACTCTCCTGTCCTTGTGAAATCCTCACAAGGTCAATGCTGGTGTCCCCGTGCAGTCCCCTGCAGCCCTCCTGCTTGTGGGGACACTTTGCCTGTGTCAGGGAAGAAGTCTTTGTCTCCTTCAGCCTTGGTACTATTCCTCGTCAGGCAAAATCTCTTCTGCCAACAGTGGGATTTTGGGGGTAATATAGCAGGGTGGGAGGCAGAATCTAATAGGGTAGGGAGCTAAACACCTCTGGTTTTCTGAGGAGATATCAATGCTTGCTTGGGTTCTCTAATGCTTATTTTGTGGATGCAGCTCTTATTGCCAGAGCCATGCTAAAGTATAGTACAATGAAACCAGGTTAATTTTTCACTGTTTGTAAATGTTATCTTTCTTAACGCAAGGTGCTGAAAAAGTTTGCTGAATGACATGTCCAACATCAAGGGCAAGACAATAATTATCCTTAGTTTCTGGGAAAGTATTTTAAACATCTGAGCTCAAGAATGGGTGTAAACTCTGAGAGGTCTCTTGCTCAAAGATATTTCCACTTGAATCTTTTACAGCCCTTCTGATTTCTGCCCTTTGGCCTCCTTCCAGTTCAGTGGATGTCCTAGTCCCACACCAGGGAAAGCTTCACACTGTTCCATCAAACTTTTGTCAAATGATTCTCCAGATAAAATGTAACTGATGCTTTTTTCACGGCCTCTTTTTCACCCTGTCAGAACAGTCAAAGCAGCGATCAAACAATCAAGCCAGTGGTGTGGAAACACATCACGCTGGTATTTTTGGTGTGGCCTAGAACATCCTTTTCTAGGGAGACACGTGAAAGGGACATCTAGGGGAAGAGATTTCTTCCCATACCTTCTTGGGGACATGGCAAGGGCGTTGAAGGCAGCTGCCCACAAATGGTGTCTCATGTCTCCAGCATGACCATCACATGGAAGGCCTGTCAGAGTTTGGACCTCTTCTCCATGTTTATCTTCCTGCACCATGCACCTTATTGTTCACTTCAGATCATCTCTTGAGGAGAGCTGTTTACATCAGTTCTCAGTGGAAGGGTTGAGCAGAGCATGGACAGTGCCTGAGGCCACGTTAGTTTTTCTCAATGTTGCCAGTTCGTGCTGGGCATCAGACATTGTTCATCCAGCTTATTACCCCACTGCCCAGTTTAATCTCCTGTCTGCCACTCTTTGGAGTCATAGGACCACATGGACAAGATACCAGTGATTGTGGATGTGGGCATGCCACCAAGTCTGTGATAAATTCATTGTTTTGTCTTGTGTCAACATTAGTTCAGCATGTGGCGTGTTCTACACTGGATCTGTTCAGCTTGGTTAATCTAACATGTCTCATTTGTGACTTTGTCAGAAAATGACAGCTGCTTCAACTCTTCCTTGCACTCACAAGACTTAACCTTTATTTTTAGACTAGGTTTGGAAATACTGTGTTACCTGGTGGAGAGCAAAGGGGAGAAAGTGGTTGATAGCTTTTTAACAAAAAACAGAGTCAGAGGGGAAGGTTTTCTGAAGGACTCTAAGAGTCATGTAATCCATCCTGGCCCAAGACAGGATTAACTGAACCTGAAACACACTGGGTCACATTTGTGCAGTCTGTTCGTTCATCAAAATCTGCAATATTTGGGTTAGCCGTCTTTCCTAGGGCTTCACTAGCCTTTATCACAGAAAATGTTCCTCGTGCCAACAAAAAAAGGAAGGTGAACAGCAGGGTGGCTTTGGGTAGTTTAGGCTGGAATCTGAAAATTTCAGGCTTGACATGAGTACTGAGTTACTTGTGTGACTGAAAAAATATCCCCTAGTGTGAACATAAGTCCAGAGGAGTGCAGGTTGTGGCTGTCGTTGAATCGGTATTAGAGCTTCTGGGTTGTGGGAGTTGGAAAACCCCAAACAGGGATTGCCCTGGTGCCAGCATCCCACTGCTCTGCATGATGCACCGGGGGTTGAGTGGAGGTGAAGTGCTCTTCCCCCCTTGCATTCCCTGCTGTGCAGTTCAGTGCTGCTGCCACTTCAACCCTTTCAGGTGGCGGTGTGGAGCTTGACCTTTCTCCATGGACCTGCCCCCCTTTCCCACGAGCCCCCATTTTGGAAAGTCAACATGGTATAACTGTGTCATATCACTTTCCTCCTGCTTCACCATCTCCTCTGCTGTTCTAGGTGTCTTGGGTGGAGGGGTCTTCCACCCCAGCAAAGAAGGGATTGCCCGGCTTTCCTTGAAGTGCCAGTGGTCTCCGAGTCTCCAAAGAAGTTAGCTGGATGGAGAAGTCCCAGGAAATGTTAAGCAGATTTATGCAGCGCTAAACTGCCTAATTTTGCAGGAAGGAATGAGCTGGAGGATGATGGTAAACAAGCTCTTCTCTGGCAGTCTGTGTTGTCAGTAAATTTTTATAGAGTTGAGATTTATTCTAGTGTCAGCCTCGTGTGGCTGTATATAGTGAAGGCAGGATGCAATAGCTTGTTTAAATAAAAGCTGTTTGGCAGTGTGTAAAGCCATCCTTTTTATTTTAATCCTTAATGAATAATTTGTCTCTTCATACTACTCTTTTATTGTTAGCCCCTTTCATGCTGTTCTTCATCTGAGTGATCTGCGCATGTTAATTTTTCATAGAGGAGAGAGTGGGAGACAGATATTTAGTCAGAATTCCCTTTGTTTGGCAATGTACAGAACTGATGTGTCAGTTAGGAGAGAAAAACATAACAACTACCAGTCCCTTGCTCTTTTTTTACAGATACAGCCATTGCTAGCTGTTAGATATTTGTTCCCGAAGGCAACTAGAGAAAAGCCCACCCATCTTTTAGGGTGCTTGGTGTGCTGCTCAGACACATGCTGCAGCATCTTACCCACCCACAGCCTGGCCTGGAGGCAGTGTTGGAGACCACTGGGGTGGGAGGCAGAACAAAATGTCTAACGTGGCATCCCATGGCCACCAAGCAGTGGTATGCAGTTCCTTTTCACCGATCCCATGAGGCCTTGCAGGGAGATTCTGCGAGCTGGCAATTGCAGAAATGGTTTCTTATGCAGCACAGTCCTTCTGCCAGTGTACAAACACAGGCTGGGTAAAAGGGAGATGCTTAAGAATTAAGGCAAACTGTACTGCAACAAAGAGCTTTCCTGGTGAAAGCTTACATAGTACTTGAAATAATACAGAGGAAATGCGTGAGGCAGCCAGCACTGTCTGACTGGAGAATCTTCAAACAAGGAGTGGTGTTTGTACATAATTAAGTCAAATCTGCAATGTCAAATGCAACCAGAGATTTTGATATGTGTTGTAACATACTAAGTAGAAAATTGAGATTTTGAAATGTTTTTGGTCTAAAGTAGGACTGCGTAGTGTAGACATACTTTGTTTTTCAAGACACTTGGAAATTATTGCTTTTTTGTTGTTTATTTCAGATTCTCTGCAGAGAAATGCTGTAACAGAAGGTAATGCATAATCAAATTAAAAAGGAATTTAGTGAGAAAAACAAAAAACGTTGGAAGTAGAACAGCCTGGTATTTTAGTAAGAAAATCTAAATATATTATACCATCGGAGGAAGGCATGATTTGCTTGAAAGAAGAAAATATTTTTAAAAATACAAAATAGAAAATAGCTTCAAATTAAAATTAACATTGTGCAAAGCAGAATTACAAATAGAAAACTGAAAGGAAACATCCTGATATGTTGAAGTCTAAAAGGAGAACCATTAGAAAAACTGGCATTGAAGTGAACTTTGAAATTAGCTGTAGGCTCACATAAACTGAATTATCAGACATGACGTTGAGAAGAAAAAACAGCAAGTTCTGATTAACTTGTGCTGGTGCTTTCTCTCAGCCCCACCTCTAGAACATATCTAGCAGTAGTGTTAGAAGGCATCCTCAGCAAGTGTAACTAATCTGTTTACTCATTTGCATGATCAGAGGATCAGGTCTTATACTGCGTGTGTGTGCAGTGTTTGTGTGCATATATAAAATAACCATTCCTTTTATATGACTTTGATTTTTCTCACAGTTTTATAATGATCACAGCTTTTATTCCTGGCAAAAAAAGTCTGCCTTGCAGAAAGTCAGACAGAATAACTGTGTCAAATAAGATTTATTTCAAGGAATATAAGTGCAGCTGCCTTTACTCACACAAAAGCAAAGACTTTAAAGAAAAAAGAAAAAAGAAAAGAAGCTTTTACAAACTGCTTTTGCTTGCTTTCTTGCCTAACCAGAGCTCAGAGCCAGCCAGACTCCCACTGATTGAAGCAGCTGCAGAGGGTTAAATGAAGTTTTTAGGTGAACACTTTAAATTGAAGCTGGCTAGGAGGTTCATGAAGTAATTTGAACTCTCAGTGTGTGTATGTGTAGTGCAGAGGTAACAGTGTTTGTCCATTATCACCTCAGAAAAAAACACTGGGAGCTGCGGATGTTTGGGATGTTTGTTCAGACACGTTCTCGTGGAGGGTTAGGGCATAACACACATCTAGATTTTCTCTGCTGTATTCTCTAGAAATCTTGGCTCATTTTGAATACTTTATAAATATGTCTGGGATTTAGGGACACCTAACCCTAGCCCAGATGCCTCTGATCCAGCTGATGCACATCAGCATTTTATAGTAGTCTCATGTGGTACTCTGGACATAGAAGCAATCTCATCTGGGGCCTCTGAACAAGTGTGCTGTGTTGTAGAGCCATGCATTATAAGTTTGACACTTCTGGAACGTCTTCTGGGCCTGTACCATCCGGTTGATTGATGCATGTGCAATGGTTCTGGCCCCTCTCTGAAGCCAAAGGCATAATGTGCATGTGCTTCACAGTGTGCACACCTTTCAACCTGGGAAATTCTGTATAAGGAGGTTGATTCTGTCCCCATTGGAGTCTTCAGACATTGTTGTCAACTTTGAGGGTCATGTTCAAGTACTGTACTTTTCCTGGATAGAAATGTGATTTTTCAGGTTAGTCTTTAATTTAGTGTGGCATGACAATCCTGTGAGCTCAATTTAACAATATAGTTTTTCAAAGAAATTGTATTCAACATAGAATGTACATTTATTTCTATAACTGGATCATTCTTTCTGTTCAGCACCTTTCAGATGCTTCATGCCCTTTTCTAACATAAGACTGGTCTCTTTTTCTGGTATTTCCTCACATGACATAGGTGCTGCCCGTAATAAGAGGCATTATCTTTTCCCTGCTTAGCCTGTCCTGAATGGCCTGCGTTTTTCTTGACCTGGAAAGGAAATACTGAAATAAGAGTATAATTCGATAATGAGTTAATGTGCTGCAGATTCATTGCTATTTTTTCAGAAATTATTCCCACTTCATTAACTTGCTCTCCCACTCCACCCATTTTTATAAGAATTATTATGAAGCTAGAACTTGATTAGTGCTCCCTTTGTCAATTCAAGTTATTAATGATTAGTTAATTCTCTCAAGGAATCTATTTTTACTGTGGTGGTATTAATTTTAAGCCATTGAATCTCATGTTTAAACATTTTTAGTACTTACTTTTCAATTATATAGTCACAGTAGAGTAAAAAAAACCTTAAATAATTCCTTAAAGGTGACTTGAGAAACAGAAACAATTTATGTCAGACTTTCACAGCTCTGAAAATAGTGCGCAATCTTACACACTGTATGTGATGCAACTCATGAGCAAAGCAAGAGATAAATAAGTGTATTCTAGTCTTAACTTTGAATATCACTTCTGTTGTGGAACAAGTGACTTCTCACTTAAAAAGAAACCCATAATTTCTTCACTAGTAGTGGAAGTGCAAAATTATTAAGGTGATTTTCTTGTTAGTAATTTAAGTTTTGCCAACATTTTCTCAGCTCTTCATAGTGATTGAGGAGAACTTTTCCTTCCAAAATTTGCAGATAAGAGTGTCAGTTGTATATATAGAATGACCTGACCTGGTACATAAAAATAACTGTACTGTGCTAAAAATGACTGGAAATTTAAATATGAATCAGTGGGTACAAGATGTAGGACAAAATAAATAGGACAATTTCTGGTAGTTTTGTCTTTTTTTTACATCTTTGTGGAACTGCAGTCAAGAATAAATAAGTAGTGTGTGCTTTTTGAAAGTTTAAGACTGTTCTATTTGCATTTTGTGTACTGTGCTTGGATGCAGAAAAGAAAGTAAAATAGACCTCCCTGCAGTATGGGTGTACAAATATGCATCAGGTCTCTGGGGACTGTTTGTATGTCTGTAGAAACAAACTGTGTAGTCTGAGGAGGGACTAGGACTGATGTCTCGGGAGAATATGTTCTTCCTGAGCCTTTGTATTGCAGTGCAGAAATACCAGGAGTGTCTCATGAGGATTCTCAACAGATGAGAGCAGCTAGAAGTGTCTTTGCTCACTGCGCTAGGACACCCAGCCCTTTAAGGGAATGTATAGTGTTTGAAATACAACAATGTCTGGGATAGCCTGCATAAGATCCACTTGCTCTTGTGAAGCCTGCCTGCGTAAAAGATGAGGAGACAGCACTCATTGTGCTTCGGAATCTCCTTCCTCTGCCCTTTCTCTTGTGATTTTAAAGTCCCATCAGAGCTGAAAGCTCCAACTAGGACTCTCTGGAGTCACTCTCTGGAGTACCAGGGTTCTCAAGCTCTCTCAGTTGGCTCTGTGTCCTTTTTTTTGTCTCACACAGAAATTAAATAATTAAGTGCATATTTTTAGCTGATGACTTGTAGGATCAGATAATGGAAGGTTGTGTGGTATTTTTAGAGATTGTCTGCTTGCTGCTATTGTTAAAAATACTTGATTCCCACATTTCTTTCAGGGTTTTTCATATCCTTTCTACAACTTACATGCTCACAATTCCACCTTGTAATTTTTCATGAATTAGTACTCAATGTTAAGAATATTCTACTGGGAAGATTTCTTGGTCTGATAAGGAGTGACCTTGTAAGTGTTCTCCAAACATGGCGAGTATCATTACTCAATGGGCTGATGCCCTGCTAGTATTTCCTGCTG
>NW_010179302.1:47198-54125 GCF_000695765.1 Mesitornis unicolor
GTCAGATTTTTGAGTATACAAGCTGAATTAACAGAACTTCCTTCTTGCAGCAGTTGAACTTTTTTTCTTTTTGCATGCAGTGTATCTAGAATGAAATTTCTTTCATTCTGTTAAATTAAACAACAAGTTTCCCATTCAAAATTTGTTAACCTGCTAGTCTCCCTGTGCAAGTAGAACTTTTGGTGATATATTTGCTATAGGATAGTGGTGATATCCAATATAATTTTAAGTTTCAGAGTTTTATGTAAATCCATTACATACATCTAGGCAAACTTAAATTATGTTGTCAATTTTTGACAACATGTTGTTAAAGCCACTGTAACTGGGTTAACTGTTTCTGAAGAATAGTTCCATTACTTAACTGGGCTCTGGAGATCAGATACACTGAATAGGAAATTCTTTTTCTTTCTTAATTCATTTCTGTTTCATGGTTAAATAGACAATGTGCTATCTGAATGAATTCAGATTTTCCAAGTATTCCCAATATGCTTTTTATCAATATCTATGCTCGGCAAAATTATAACTGCTTTTTAACTGCTTCATCACTTTCTTTCTAGTTATTGGTTGGAATAAAGTTGTTCCATGTCCAGGATTTGTCTTGATGCTGTCTCTTTTGTAATAGTCTTTGTTTTGTTTTTTTCCTAATCATATTTTAAAAATAATTTCTTCTTCCCCATTCTCAAGGATTAACTAATTTGATTTTCATTCTCTCTTTTCATTTCTCTTGTGGTTATTTCACAACTGTGCTTGTCATTGTCTATATAAATCTCCGGTTCCCATTTTCAGCAAGGTTACTTTTTATCCTTAAACCTCCTTAAACCTCTCTGAAGCTGAACTGGCCTTCTTGTTGAGCACTTATAGAGTAAAATCCTGTCCCTATTGAATTCAGTGGGAGTTTTGTCATTCATGTCAATGACTTCAATGCTTCACTCACAGTTAACATGCATTAGGTTTTAATTATAATGCCTTTTAGGCACTTCCAGCCCTCTTCCTGCTTCATAGCTTTTAATTACTTCCCAGTGAGCACACTATTTAGTCCTCCTAATTCCACTCAGCTTGTTTTTTTTCAAAGTGTTCTTTTTCTCATTGCTTGTCAGTGCACAGGAGAAGGATGATGTGTTAGGAAAATATAAAGAAAGCCAAAAGGGAATTATGGTAAACATTAAGCACTGCTTTTGCAAATCATTCTGTGAAGGCAGGATGCCAATTAATTTTTTAACAATTTTGCTAACTGCATTCATACAAATATGTTCCATGTCCAAAGAATTCATGTCCCCATAACTTCTAGAAATGAATAAACCTGAATCTTCTATAAACCTGAATTACTGTATTGTTTGTGAATTTTCTCATGGCTGGTCTGCAGTTCTGAAGTTGCAGAATAGTTAAACTTGGAAGAAAAAAAGATGGTTTTCTATATTTATCTGTGTGTCTCATGATTGTATGGCTTAACATCTTGAAGAGTACGACCTGGTCTTATTGGTTTCTGCATGTTCTGACCTTCAAAGCTCCTTCTGTGCTGCATGAGACAATACACTATTGGGTCATGAAAAGGACAGCGGTAATAGTGCTAAATTCTTTGAGCAAGGTGTTCTACCAAGAAACAAAACTACTGAGAATAGCAGCTCAGTATCATGACCTCTGGCTTTTTGATATGACTTGGAAAGCAAACTTGCTCAGTAGCATCTGTGAAGAAGCTATATATACATCTACAGGCTGCTGAAGGGGATATCATCATACTGCGCTATCTAAGTGCATGAGTTTCTTTCATGGTGGACACATGTGAATTGGAACACCACATCGTCAAGAAAATGCTGTATATGTGAGACCTAAAATTGTAGTATACTTATCCAGGAATAATTTTAAATAAAAGCACTAAGGGCAGGGGAAGAGAATATGTCGCCTGTAAATGTCTAAGCAGAAGCAATGGCATTGGCTTGTGGTCAAATACTAGGTATAGTAGTCCAGTGAGGTGACATTCTTTTTAGAGAGCTGATCAGTTTCAAAAGGTTTTGACAGGATCAGCGCCAGAGAATTGAAGGGTTGTATAAAATCAGCATATATTTTTCAGACTTCAGAATGCAGTGAAGTAATTCTTGAAGACAAGTTTCTTGTGCAACGGTGAGAACAACTCTCTCCTTGTAGAATTATCTTTTCTCTCTGAACTATTGCTGGTGACTGGAGTCCCACTGCATGCAGCCATTCCATCATCATGGGGTGTCCTGTCCTTGTCCTGGGACAGGACCACAGGCCACACACTGAAAGTAAAGAAGAAAGTACTCTGACAGTTCACTCTAAAAATAGTTTTGACAACAAACAAGTGAAGCTACTTAGCTTAGTAGTGGGCAGGGCAAGAGTGCATTCTCATTTGTTTCTTACCATGGCTGGTGCTCCCAAGCTAATTAATTTTTTTAACAAAACTAATCTCCTCTTTCTCTTCTTGTCTTTGCAGAATTTAGATTTTGACAGTCCTAAGCCATACATCAATCACTTTGCCTTTTAAGTACTAAAATGTCAACATCAATATTCTGAGATTTCAGCTTTCTCTTTGATGTCTTTTTTGTTTGGTAACACTAGCTGAGTCCTCTGAGTTGAAGTCATTCTGTAGTAACAGCTGGAATTAGGTCATTGCAGATTTTGTAGATACTGTTATTTTTCTGACAATTAAGTAACATTGTTTCTTTCTTCCCTTAGTATTGGCAAGGGTGATTTAGCATCTTCATCCTTCATCACAAAACCTAGGAAAGAGAATTCTAGTTTGCTTGAGACCAATTTCCTGGTACTGAACACCTGGGAAAGAAGTTTGAACAAAATCTTATAGAGGAGATTAGGATTAGCATTGGGGGATGGCTATTTCCAAAGTGTTGCTCATCCAGCTCCTCTGTAACGGTAAAGAATGTCTTGTAAAGGAAAAAAACAACCAAACCCACCAAAAGAATGTCAGATAGCCAACTCAACAAAACTACCTCCTGACAGAAAATACTAATGTATTTCCTTTGTTCTTAGCTATAGCTAGTGCTGGCTGCTTTGGGGAGACAATTCTGAGGATCTGAAATCTCTATGTCTGCCTTTTCTAAGGTCTTTTCTGGTATCTGCTGCTGATGTGTGGTAAGGCAAGCTGCAGATCCACTGTCCCAAACAGATGTGCTGGGGCTTGAGGGAAATAGGAGGAGACTTAAAGCCTCTGGATCTTGCTCTTTGCTTTAAAGAAGTCATCCACCATCATCAGCTGATGGAGGCTGTGTTCTGCATACAGGGAGCAAAGAGAAGCTTTGTGCGGTGATCTGTTTTTCAAAGGCTTTGTGTGCCCTTTCTAGATTTCAGAATGACTCACTACTCTGATTGTTTCCTTCTGAGGACTGAGGACTTCAGAATACTTTCCAACTAATGGATTGGCTAGAAATCATTCTTAAGAGTGTGAAACAAATATTCATCTATTGCAAAGAAGGAATTTGCTATACAGAGGTGAGATAGGGCAGGTATAGACCAACCCTGCCATTGAGTCTAATCCCCTACAATTACTGAGGATTATTACAGTTATTACAGTAGATGTCTTGTTTGAAGGTTCATGGAACAGATGCCTCACAGGATCTGATGTTTGCAGAACATCTGTCACACAGATAGTCACATATCATCGGCCATAAAGTGATTCCTACTGCTCTGTGACAAATGCTAAGTGAAGACCAAAGTAGTGAAAGGCCAAAAAGGGACAACTACAATGTCACAGTAAGAAAAACAAGAGAGACTGAGGGAGTTATCCATGTCCTGTGTCTCTGGGATGACAAGGATTTAGTGAGCTCCAACTCATGGATGGTCCCAAGAAGCAATCATATTGTCAAAAGTCCAGTGACCGCAGCTTATTCTTCTGGAGGAAAAGTTCAAATTCTTTCTAATGTGAAATCTGACAGTCATTTGAATTCACAGTTAGGCAATAGCATACATGCTCCTGGATCTTCTCTGTTTTGCTTTTACCTGGAGGTAAACTGCAATCCTTCAGGAAATAAAGAAATTTAAAAAAAGATAAAATTAAGCTGTTCCTCAAAATTAATCCAAAGTCATACAAGAGCAGGACCCATCTCCCTTGATGTGCAGTGTTTTTAACTTCCCACCACTTCTCTGCTAATATAGCATCCATCTTCATTAATGTGAGCTATCCGTGGTTGAAAGCTGTCAGAATTACCTAGCAGCACAATTTCATTTGAGAAATTACTAATATCAACTCTTTCATACCGTTGTTCCAAGTCTAGATCCTTGTTAATGAAATGAGGAAAACTTGTTGGCAATGTCAGCACTTTAGTTTATTACTTGTTTGCATCTTTTTCCTGAAATTTGTGAAGCCATATGCACTAAATTCTGCTACAAGAAATATATTTTCAGAAAATGATCTAGAAGAATGTTTTGAAGAAAAGAGACTGCCCAATGAGCTGGGACACTACTGTATACATATAATTCCATATACTGCCTGTCATTTAACCTAATCCTTGGTTCAGTATCCAATTTTTCTTTTGTCTGGAAACAAAATAATATATTAGAAGAAGTCTGTCCTATTTTGTTTATTAAGGTTCTGAAAGTTTATATGAAGGAAGATTTCTTGTAAAGTGTACACTGGGGAAGATATTTAAAATTAAAATAGGCAGTTCTATGGCTAGATACAGGCCTCTTTGTTAAATTCTGTTCTCTTAGTAAAAATTAATAAATTCTAAATATGTTTTCAACATCTAGGATTTATTTCTGTTTGTCAAGTCAGCAAAAGAAAGTTCTCATGTTGGTGCCACTGCAAATGAGATCATGTTGCAGTGAAGTGGCTACTTCTTCCTGTGCTGTATTTAGAAATGACAGCTGTGGTGATTAAAAATATAAGACAAGAGTTTGTTCAGGTCCTCCAATGATATTCTGGTGTAAGAATAGGAGTTACATTGATGTAAGATGTCTAATAACATCTAGGAACAGCTAAAATTAGTACAACGAAATAATTATATGTGGAGTTCCTTTTTCAGTAATGAGGGCTAATCAGGTGTTTTGTGTGTGTTTTTTATAGTGTTTGTGATCTTGTTTCTTGTCGTATTAATGCCACTCCATAGTAGGAAGCAAACGTTAATTAGTGCATAATTTACAGTAGGAAAAGCAGAGGTTTGAGTAGTTAGTAAATTTTAATAGAGGATTTTATCTACAGCTGTTTGTGGGATTTCCCAGTAGTACCTGTTTATGTGGCAAGTTTTTGTTCTTATCTCAGTTGATGCTGTATTAACAGTGTCCAAAAATAATTATTTTGGTGTCTTTAAATGTCTGTTCTAAGGTGTATGAGGCAGTGCACAGGAGCTTCAAACAAAAAGACAGTTAATACTAAATTCAGAAGGGCCTTACCATTGTCCAGTTTCAGATGAATAAGTCACATGTCTCAGTGATTTTTTGGCCTTCAAAAGATACCATGTTACCTAGTATATTAAAAATTCTTTAGGATAATGTTTTGTCCGAGATTTTTAGGAAAGACCTGGGATTTTCCCTGTCTTTCCCTCTTAAAGCTTGATTCTACAACTAACCCATTAGCCATGTTGTCAATGCTTTTGCAGGAGAGAGGGCCCCAGGTGCCACTAGGGAGATGTTAACCAGAAGGCATACTCAGACACTTCACAGTACATTTTGGGAGGACAGGAAATAATTGACATAAGTTGCAACACAAGGTGTTCAGACTGGATGTAAGGAAAGACTGTTCCTGTGAGAACAGTTAGGCAGTGGAGCAGGCTGCCTGGAGAGTCTGTGCAGTCTTCAGGATGTGACTGAATAAAGCCTTGGTCAATATGGTGTGACTTCATGCCTGACCCTGCCCTGTGCAAGAGACTGAACTAGAGATTTCCTGAGGTCCCTTCCAGGCTGTGTCCTCTGAGATGGAGGTAGAGACACACACAGGCTTTACCTGGAGCATATTTTTCTTCCTTTCCAGGACTAAAAATTGTATCAGTTGCTTATTTTAAAACACAGTTCGTTATGTTGTTGGTGCCTCTTGTTAAGACAGTTGCCTAAGAGTGGGAGACTTTATTTCACATCAATGGTCTCCTCAGACTGAGGAGGTTCAAAGTCACATCTCCATCTTCCCAAGAGACTACCTATAACCTCCAGGTCACAGCCTGCATGTACCATGCACCTTCTCTCTTCTTGAAGCAGTGTAGCTGCACAGCTGGGAATGCCAAATCCAGGGGTTGGAGAGAGAAGTGGCAAGAGTGGGTGAGACTTGCAGGTGAGTTATCACTGCAGGAACTGTCTGTTTGGAGTTAGTCCTGGATTCCAGCCTCTCTCTCTAATGCTGTATCTGACTTTTAGCTGATAGCCATTTATTTCCACACACATGAGTATTCATGGAAGAGAAATCCACATCTTCTAATCCAAGTATATGTCTTAATTGCTCAGGCAAGGAATTATGGTTCCTTGTTCACTCTCTTCTCCTCTGCTCAAGCCACATCAATCTTACACTCCTTACTATACAGCTGGAGTAAAAGGGATGGAGTATGTCCTTTGCATAATTCCCTCCAATTCTGCAGACCCCCCTGTACTCTGAGAACAAGAGCTTTGTTCCTGAAAGATGGGAATGCATTTGTATTTTATCAGGCTGCAGAACCCACTGAACCCATCCACTTCTTGCTGATACCTCCAGCTATGAGGCAGTGTGAGTCTTTTCCCACTCAAAGTGCAGTTTTTGTATAAAAAGGATTTTGACTCTTGCTTTGGCAAGTTTTCACTCATTACTGTATTAGACTTGCTATAGACACTTCCTAGATCACACCTCTGATAGAAGCATGAATGCTGTTTTATGGAAGCCCTGCTCCTGTCTTACAACTTTCACGCCAATTAAGAATTTTACACTCAGAATTATTTCTGGTGATCAGTAGTGACAAATGGTCAGGCTACATTTTTCATAAGTATTGCTGATTTTGA
>NW_010179302.1:54156-85293 GCF_000695765.1 Mesitornis unicolor
TCCTAGAAAAGATGCAATTTTCTTAATGTCTTCAGTGAACGTAACCTCCACTCTCAGTGAAGTCACTGAAAGGCAACTAGCAGTTTATCTGCATTTTCGGTTGTTAAACACCACTCATGGCTTCAGCCCCTGAGAAATCCGTGAGGCTGTTTGTTTTGCTTGGGGAACAGAATGTCAGCATTTACTGAGAAGAAGTACAGGGTGGAAATAGTTTCATTAGAGGGTGTTAAATTTTATAGTTCCTTCATCAAATGTGTCAGATTAATAGGGTGAAAGTGTTTTAAATGGTTGACTTTAATTAGAGGAATGGAGAGTCTGCCAAAAACAGTAATCCATTTTTGGTGACCAAGTGTTTAAGTCATTTAGAAGTTATTCCATTTATTCTTAATTATGTTCTCATTTATTGAAGTTTAATCTATTTGGAAAAATACCAGTCCTAATGGTATGCTTCACAGAGCATGAATTATGATCCAGAATATTTAAAATAATTCTTTATTTCCTCGTCTCTCCCTTTTGCTATTACCTTCTGTAATGCTTTTAGCATCATTTCATACGTCTGGTCACAAAGCGTCATATTGCTCTGAGATTTATCATTTGTTAAGTATTTGCATCTGTTACAAAGGCTCTTTTTTTTACAGTCTCTGTATCATTGCCAAGCTGAGACCTTGATCAGCAGTAAAGATACAGAGATGCTGATTAATGCTTTTGTCATCTCAAGGGCTGATTACTGTAATTCACTCTTTTAGGGACTTTCAGCCCATGCTGTCAGGAAATTACTACTGACACATTATGCTGCCATGAGGATTGTCTTCAAAATGAGATTATTTGACTGTATTACACTTATTATTACATTTTAAAAAAACATGATTTGTTAAGTAGAAAAAGTTCATATTAATTATTACTTGTGTCTGGGGTATCTTAGAGCCTTGTATGAGCCTACCATGCGAGTAATCATTTTGCTGTTCTGATCTTTCCTGTAGATCATCCAATTTACTGAGCTGTCCTGATGAATTCTATTAAGATTTGTACATCATCAAGAGAATAAATTATCTATTGATATTCTCTAAGCTGAGTTTGTGTTGTTTTTCAGTCAATGTGGAAATGCATTGTATTTACTTGAACACCTGAATTGCAGGTTTTCCTATTCTCGTTTTTAATTTGTGAGCATATAATTATGGGCTTGGATGAGTCTTCCTGAAAGCTAATTAATAATAGGTATTGAAATTCACCGAATAACTGTCCAGATTTGATGATAGTTTTGAATATTAAAATTTCATAGAAGAAATAGAAAGTATTATTTCTACAGTTTTTCTACAACTATTTTAATTTTTGTCAGCAAAATGAGAAATAATTCTCATTCTTTTTCACTATTACATAGGTGAGAAAATACAGGGTTTCTTTAGGTGTCCTAAGCAGAATAATCGGAGTGGTTTTAGCAGTAGTGGTAATAGTGCTAGCCTCTTTATATATGCCAGTCAGCACTGTCTAATTAGCAACCTTATGTTAGTGAAGTCTTTTTCCCTCTAAGAGGAAGCCTGAACCTCTAAAAAGTCATTTTAAAAGGTCAGATTCAAAGGAAAAGCAGCTTATGCTTTATATTATAATAGCTATGTGAAAGCTTTCCATTCTAGCAGATTCTTGCATACCTATTTTTTGTCACTTAAAAAAATTAAGGTCTACAGTAACACATAGACTTTGGAAAAGCTGAAAAAATCCACTCCAGTGGATCCACTGGATCAAACATAATTCTGACAATTTAGCCATATAGCATTTCCCTTCAATCTACCATGCCTAAATAAAGCATCTTCCATTGTATTCTCATGCTATTTGAAATGTATTATGTCATACTCTTGGACAAAGAGAATATAGAGGCAGACAGACTCCAAAACTTGGGAGCTGAGACCTGGTTTGTGCTGAATAACTTTTATCTAGCCTCAAATAACTTTCATCTAGCCTCTTTTTCACCTGCCCCAGATAGCATGAGGTGAGGAACCAATAGAAAATGGTGGCCATCAAGTCTGTTGCCTGTTGAAAAGAAATAAGTTATTTGCACTGTGCTGGAGAAGGAAGTCGAGTGTGGGAGCTGTGTATGTCTTTGGGAGGGAGAAAGGGCACAGAAGAAGATGAGGTGTTGCTGTCCAGATTTCTCCTTTAGTTTTAATCTCTGAGACGAGTTAAATGGTTTTCCACATGTCATGTTAAAGTAGACAAGAAGGGCTCTACGAATATTTCCCTTTTGTAGCCTGGTTTCCAGACTTGTAATTAAGAGGTTAAAATATGTTCTTAAAATAAATGCATTGTATTTTGTAAAGTGCTGTAAGAGTCTTGCTTAGGCTGATAGATGGGATATATTCTCTCTCCAGGGGTAACTAGTATAAGTAAAGCAGAATATATAGGCATTTTCATCTGCATAGATGTACATAAACACCTTGTGAGCTACAGGGAGCTCAGAGCCTGGATGTGTCCACTTGCCAAGTACCACGAGGGTGTGGGGTTGGGTTGGCTGAGCCTGGCTGTAGGGCAGAGCCAGCCCCTGCTGCTGCTGATCCTGCAAGGAGCTGGCAGCAGAGAGACAAACTCTGAACCACTGCAGTGAGAAAGACAAGATAACTTACTTCAAACCCAGTAATCCTCCAAACACAATAGAAGGATTTTCTTCTCCTTTATCAGACTTATTGAAAACTTACTGCAAAAAGTAAAAAGGCTCCTTGGGAGGCCCTTTGACTGGGTGGTTGGTGCTTTGAATCTTGCTCACATTTATCTTTTTGGACTGTAAACTCTTTAGGGCAGAAATCATATTAATTTACATTTGGTTGTGTGCTGTGTGCTTTTCTTGGAGTTTAATTATGATGTTTGCAAGAAGTCATCTCTTCGCTAGCAAAATCTCCTATTTTTCAGTGAAGTTAATGTGGAGCTTGCTCTGTATGAGAGCTGTGGGATTTGAGCTGAGGACATAATGTTTTGGTGAATGCCAAGGTTTGTTATCATAGATTTATAATATGCATTATTGATCTCAGATCCACCTTGATCATTACCTATTTTGGGAAGTTAGTGCCTTTTGATGTGTTTGTTTTGTTGTTTTCTAATTTAACAGCATTCCTGAAACCATCAGAGTTGAAATAAACAAATGCCCGTGAACCTGCATTTTGAAAAACATGTCATTTTTCATTTTAACAACCGTTTAGAAGGGCAGGATTAAAAATGGACATAATCTGCATTTTAAAGCAATTTTGCTTTACATTATACACTTCTAAAGGAACATCTTCAAGTCCTTAGTAAACATATTTCAAAACATTTATGTTCCTGAAATGTATTAATGTTCTATCAAAATTCTGGAAAAAGTTCATCTTATACTAAATATCTGACATAATTCTATTTATTACCAAATATTTATTAATGTTCTTCCTTTATTCTATAAATGTAACCTAAGAAAGGTAACTTTTTACCTCAAGTACTGTGGTAATGCTATGTGAGAAAGCTTTGGGTTTTTTCCCACATGAAAAGTTTAGATACTAAAAGAGTATGATACATTCAAAGTTACAATAAACTGCTGTATAGATATATACTAAACTGTCTTTCAGCAGTCAGGTCTTGTTCTGATACAGTGGTTTAAGTTGCTTTTACACTTTGTAGAATAGCAGGTGAAAAAAGTTGGTTGTATTGCCATTATTTGTAATTTCTTTTGCTTAGAAGGGAAGTTTTATGGGAAAATCATTGTATAATTAGTTAAAACTTGTCTCCTTAAACAGACAATTTGAAGGTCTGTTCAAATAAACTCTTCTTTGCGATCATATTTCTCACTTCTAGCTGATTTGCTAAGTTGCTTATTCTCTGCTTCAGTTCATCAGTCAGCAATGTGAATTTGCAATGACAGAAGCTGTAGGCTTGACTCCTGCTGAGAGTAGCGGTGGATCGGTATGTGCTACTCTCACTCCTTACGTAGGTGAATGAGGCAGCTGAAGCAAGAATGGAGGACTGTGACCGTTAACTTTACTGTGTCCAACTTTTTACTGTTTATTCTTGGTAGAACTTTTTCTATATTGCAGTTTATAGCACTGGATTAAGGAGATAGGACTTAGCTCTGATATGCTGAATCTCATCACTCTGAATATTGGGAAAAAAAAGGAATTACAATGACAAAAGAAGTATGCTTGCAGCTGCATAACTGAAATAAAATTTCCCTGCAGCTTACACAGCATCAGTGGTGCTGAGAAATCAGTTTTGTACTGATAAAGGTGGTGTTTCCTGATGAGGAAAAGAGTTAGTGCAGTTGATAATGTGCAGCTGCCCCTTTTTATGGAGACCCCAGTTTGGTAGGGCTGGCTCCTTAAGCTGAGGCAACAAGTGTAGCCTGAATTTTACTTGTCACAGTTCTCTGTCTCACAAAGAGGTTGTTCTTCCATCCTCTGAATGTACAATAATTTTTGTGTAGTCATTGGTGCCTTTGTAGATCTGATAGGAGTCTTTTGTGTTTCATTCAATATTGAGATTAATTTAGTCTATATTCAGACATATAGAAAGTTATAGTGTGCAGCAGTGGGTTTCTTAAACAGTGTCTTTCTGTGGTTTAACCCAGCGAGCGGCTAAAAACACCACACAGTTTGTTCGCGTGCCCTACATTCTCCACAGAGGGGTGGGGGAGAGAACTGAGGGATTAAAAGTAAAGAACTTGTCATTTGAGATAAAGACAATTTAATAATTAGAACAACCCAAACTTAAATAATGATGATGCCAATTAATTGTAACAAGAATAGGAACAACAATAATAAAGCAATTAAAGTTATACTCAGTTCACAAACAGCAGCCACTGGCCATACGCCACTGAAAATGCGATAAAGTAGGAGTCAGCCTCAGGAACCGAGATGGGCCACCATCATGAAAGAGAAGGAAAGGGGTCAAAGAAGAAGAATGAGGAAGGGCAGAAGGGGTTACCCCCTGAAGCTCCCCAATTTATAGTGATTGTGATGTTTATGGGATAGAATACATCTTTATTGGTCAGCTCTTGTGCAGAGAAAAGAAAAAAACCCCAACCAACCAACCCAAAAAACCTCAAAAGGAACTGTAACCACAAGTGCAGGTGAAACCTAGAGAAACGTAAATATTTGTCAGCGAGAACAACAATAAAAAAGTTATCAGCTTCATAAGGAAAATAACTCCATCCTGGCCAAAGCTATAATGTCAACTTGTGTTTGTTAAAGCTCAAACACTGCAGCTTTCTCAGAAATCCAGCTCTGGCTGAAGCATTAAAAGGGAATTCTACAATTCAACCCCAGCAGAACCAGGACATGTCTCTTTCAGTGAATGTTATATGAGACTGTTTGACAATTTTCAGCTATTCTAACATGCGAGACCACATTTTATTCCAAAATCATACCTTTTAATCCTTGTGAAAAAGTAACTCACTTCTTAGGGACTGGCAAAAGCAGACAAACTGTATACCCGCTTGTTCAAGTGTGGTAGAGTTATAACAGCACTCTTCAGCAATGGCATCTCATATTTTCCAGGTCACTTGAAGCTGTTGAATTTCATGTATGCAGGGTAGTCTAGCTGCTTTTGCAGTTTTATTAAGGGGACAACAGGACAGGAGCAGTCCCTGTTTCTGTGTCTGGATGGTTTTGTGATATATGTAGTTTTGGATTTGGGGTAACAGGGCTGTTCTTGTACTTTTGTTTTTTACAATATTTTAATTAGTATAAAGGCACCTCATTTTGTAGTAAATACAGTTAAAAGTCACCGTGTTTTTCTAATGGTCTCCAAATATTCCAATACCAAGTAAATACAGCTTTGAAATATCTTCGACGTTACTTATACTTAACAAATTTGTGACTTCATTGCTACAGAAGTATGAAATAAAAGCTACTAAAGTGTTTAAAAACTTTGTAATATTTTGTAATATGCCACACAGTCATTTGGATCTTGTTGTCCTTGAGGTAGTACTTTTTTGCAACCATCTTTTCCATTTGTTATACACTAGCATCAATAGTTGAACCATAGCAGACTGAGGACTATGAATGTCAGTGCGCACTATAGATGAGGCAGTGGGGTTAGGAAACATGGAATTCTTAATGGAGTCTTAGTTTTTTAATAGTAAAAAAAAAGAGCATTGACATATATGAATGGGATTGTGATTATGAGTTATTGAATGATAATGAATATAAAATGTTCCTACTGTTAAAGTCCCAGTGCTACAGGGTAAGTCCTGGGTAAAGTGGCTCTTTCCTAGGAAGAGCTCTTCAGAATTTTCTCACATTCTTTTTCTAAGGCGATTTGAGTACTGTCAGACAAGTCTTTATTTATCCATTTTTAAAGTTTATTTTACAAGTTTTAGGCATGGGTATTTCTGGGAGTGTTCTTGGAGAAAAAATAAGCTAATATTTTGGAGTGTAGATCAGACATTCTTGGATATTTGTGTCTCAGTTTGTTTATTGTGAATTAAGCAGTTCTGGAAAACGTGGTGGTTAATTCTTTTATCAGTTATCTTGGCTTCACTAGCACTTTCGTAAAATAAATACTAATAAAAAGTGACTTGTATATCAAGACTTCTGACTGTTCAGTAATCCATTGGTTGGTCATATGACAGCTCTCAAACCTGTGACATGGAAAAGACTGGGAGGTCAAAGAGATGTCAAGCTTCTCAGTCAGTTGGCGCATTATTAGCAAGTGTACAGTAATTCATGATACTTTAGGAATGAATTAAGACAATCAAGAGAAACAGGTTTTAAACAGATCAATATAACATACTGCTCTTTGAATGGGAGACAAATCCCAGTCAAAGATGATAGATGAGTCTTACCACAAACTTAATATGACTTTGAATCATACCCATTGTGGACTCTGAAGTTGTTCCTGTAGAAATAACTCTGAAAATTTTAATTCACTTTTCTGCAATTGGCAGCATCCATAGACTTTATTTTGTTATGAAATATTTTTGGAATCACAAGTAAAACTGTTGTACAATTCTTAAATCTTACATCAGTAGATATTTCATAAAACTCTAGGGATCTTATGATTAGAAAAACTCTGCTATCAAAAAGAAAAGCTGTTCAAACTGGTGGGAGGAGATAATTAAAATTATTATCTTCCAAATACTTACTACAATTTGACTCAGTGAAACAAATAACTGTAATTCAATGGATAAGAGATTGTTTCAAAGCATATGCTAAAAATATAAACAAAAGAGGAACATGCATTTTATGAGAAAATTTAAGTATTGCTTTACTTATTTGTGATTGTATTTTATAAGGAACGCATGTATCATTTATTTGCAAATCTGAACTTTATGGCTAACTTTGTTTGTATCCCACAAAATCCTTTATTTGCATCATCTCTCTGTGTCCATATGGAAGTCACATGGAGGAACTTCTGACTTTTTAGTAGTGTAAACAACAAAGCAGGAGATATAAAAACAGTTATATTTTTTAAAGGTGCAATTTCTCATTTCCAGTAGTCAGCTTATACTTAGGTACCTTGTATAGAATAATAATCATGTTCCAAAAACAATTCTGACTGACCTTTAGTAATTTACAGTTCTGTAACACTTTTTTCAGCATACTCAAATCTTTGGCCAAACAGATCTCATATTAAGACAGTGCATTTGAATCTGTGTGAGAAACAGAAAGACAGGGAAATAATCCTTTTGTGTAGCCCAGGTAATCATCTGCCACAGCACATCTCAGTGAATGTTGAAGAGATTGCAGTAAGTTCTCGTTATGATTTTTAAGATGTTGTTATTTGCTTCACAGCAGTCAAAAGTGTGATGATAGACATTTTATACAACAAGGTCCTTGCTTTGTCAAAATAAGCTAAAATTATACCATGAGGTAACTGCAGAGTGTCATAAGGATGAGAGGAAGAAATGCTGAATGAAATGACAGTAGATTGCTTTTTGATGAAGTAGTCTCTTCTGGAGTTGAGATATTCTTTGGCTGCAGCATTTAACTGGTACTCAGGAATCAAACCCAAATCCACCAAATCAATGAATTTATTGTACAGTCCATAATCTACGAAAACAGGACATGAAGGAGGTGACTGGATCATAAGGCAAGCTCCACAGTACAGCATCCTTCCTGTAAATTGGTTCATCTCAAGGGGAATGCCTAATTTCCCTGTTCTTTGACTCCTCAGCTGTAAAACAGGATTAACATTTTCCTTCCTTATAAGAGGAAGGGATGTGGGAGGATATCATTATTACTTACAGCATTATGCTCAGCAGAAGAGTGATGAAAGTCATCAATAAACGAATTGGTAAGACCTGTTAATAAAAGCTAAGTTCAAACAATTCAAACACATATAATGTCATGTCTGACTGTTGCAGTTCTACTTTCTGTGCTTTTTACTAAACTACTAGATTTGGCTGGTAATTTTAAATTCATCCATGTGTCTTGCTGTGTATTGAGAACATGAGAACAACTGTACTGGGTAAATCCAGCCTGAGCTTCCTTGGTGGATGGAGACCTGCAGAACAGCAGAGAACAGGACAGGCTTTCAGAAGTCCTGCCTGCTGGTGTACCCTTGCAGCAGTCTGCATTTAGGCTCTTTCTGAATCACAGGTTGCATCTTTGTGTTAGACTGTGGTAGATTTCTTCCATGAGTTCATCCAACTGAACCCATATAAACTTCAGAAGTCTACAAATGCTCTGCCAGTGATTTCCATAACTGTATGCTCTATCCAAACAGATTGTATTTGGTTTTGTCTTATTTCATCTGATAGTTCTTAATTTGCATTTAGTATTTACTTTTTATTATGAAAAAACAATGGTTGATAATTACTTATTCACTTCTCCATGCTGCTGCAAGCCCATCATTCTTATATTTTAACTGTTATTTTTCATAAAATCGTGCATTTAATTCCCACTTTCAGTTTCACTGGAGAGATCAGAACATTCAGGAACTGTAGAAGATTGTTCTGTTAAGCTGCATAGCCTTTTGGCACAACAGAGGAAAATGCAGTTTTAATATTTCAGTAGCTGAAAGGAGATAGTTCAAAGAGTGTAGGCAAACAATGATGAGAATGTGTTGACAGTGCATGAAATCTCTGGTGTGGATTGCTTCATAAAGTAAAATGATTTTGCAAGGATGCAAAGGTGGCTGTTAAAACTTCCCGTTATAAGCCCTCAGGAGAAAAATCTCATCCTTTTTGTTTTCAGCATTGCTCTCTAGCTGAAAGAGTGGTCGATGATTTTTGCTAAACATCTTGTAGTGTGAAGGACCATAACAGAGGCTGTCTTGTGTCTTGATGCTGGTAATCTTACTGGTTTTTTTCTGAGTCTTTATTCGTTCTTTGTAAGAAATTAAAATAGATTAGAAGAAAGGGGGATTTTTAGAAGAAAGGAGGGAGATCAAGAATCAACACTGACAGAATTGATGTTTACAGGGTCATGTAATATTTGTCAAAGAAGAACAGAGTATCACAAACTTTTTCTATGCCACACTAAAGAATGAATTGTTATCTCTAGAGTGAGAGTCCTAGTGGAAGCAACGGACATCTTATTTATTATGCATGCCTGAGCCACAAATAAGGAATGAAAATGTTCAGTTTGATTCCATCTTATAGACACAGTTCTGCACAGGTTGTGTTGTACTGTGTCCTACAGGAACACGAGGAAGCACTCTGCTTTGGAAAAGTTGAAGCTAAGTCTTCTGTGATTCATGTCAGAGGAATGGAGGTGCTGAAATCTGTCTGCTGCTTGCTAAGACCCTGGATGAAGACTTCTAGCACTGCAGAGACTAGGGCCTGTGAGAAACCTCCCTGGTAGACTTTGGAGAGGGACAGTTACATTGCTTCCTCCCTTCTCAGCTACTCAGAAAGCCAGAAACAATGTTCTTTATAATAATGAACAATTAATCTGTAAATAATTGTCTCAAAAATTCTCCCATCACTTTTCTGGGGGTCATGGTGAAGAGGGAATTAAGTAAACCCCCCTCCAAATCACATATTGCTTCTGGCACTTAACAGCCAGCACAATCATCCCCAAGCACCTCCAACTCTAAACTGGAAATAACTGCCCTGGAAATAATAATGAATGTTGAGACAGTGCTCTTGGAGGAGTAGCACTAGTTTAATCGTGTTTACAAGTAGGCATCCATCAGGAGTGTGTAGGAATGGTACTACAAGCATAAGTGATATTTGAATGATGTTAATGGCAGTACTCGGTCCTGCAAAATTCATTGCAAGTCTTCAAATTCACTGCATGAATATGCCATTTCCATTTCGTATTCATTATTTTGTTAGCTTCTGCCTGTTTTTCCACTCCTAAATATTGCTCAGCATTATTAGGGTCTGGCTGATGAAAAGGTTGAGGAATTATTGTGCAGTGTAATGCATAGACAAGCTCTAAACCAGGTGTCTTGCTCAATATGATGTCCTTGTTCATGTGAGTTCTTTAAACAATGCTAGCCCTTCAGCAAACATCTCAGAACAAACATAAATGCTACAGGGAACTCAGCTCCTCATACTTCTAATGTTAAAAACAAGCACATAAACCGTTTTTAACTCTTGGAGATTTGCTTTGCAGCAGGCACAGTTTGCCACTATAAATGATCTTGATTTTTCCAGATTTCTCAGTATTTACATGTCTACTTCACAATGCATCACTTTAACAGCTTAACTTAATTGGAGGATTATGTATTAATGGTACTTATATGACCCACCTTAATTAACATGGCATCTGAGTGTTTCACAGTTTTACTTTATACTCTAAGACGATGATTTATCTTATTTATTATGCTTTCCAGTTTTATTGATGCAGTCTCCATGTAAGAAGACTGACTGGGTCCTGTAAAGTCTTGTAGGAAACTTACATTAGCTTAGAGAACTGAGACAGATTTGTCTAAATTTGCAGCTTATTGACCCAACCACTGGACCCTCTTTGCTTTCTGTCTGAAGTAATGTTTGTTGTCTAAGACAAAAGAAACTGAAATGACATAGCTGTTACAGACCTTTTGTTGTACTGAAATTAACTTTCAGGAGAGGATTCATAACGTGACACAAATTATTTGTGTCTGTACCTCCTCTTCACAAGGATGCAAATACTCATACTTTTGATAAAAGACTTCTGACATACAAATACAGAACTGTTTCCTTTCAAGCATGTGAACAAACATCAGGCATCCAGTACCTCTGAAAATACCTGAATAGTGAACACTTCATTTTCTGAAGAAAAAGGACATTTCACAAGGTGAGAACCCAGGTGGCTGGAACTGGCAAAATCTTCTACTGAAGAGGTACTGAGCAATCTTCAGGTAGAGGAAATGGCAATTCTTTGAAAGATCTGGATTTCTGTCAAAATTAGTGATTATAAGGGGGTAGTGTCCTTGATATGATACTTCCATTGCAAAGATGAAGAGATTGGGAAAAGTGTGTGTGCAAGTATGTGTGACAGAGAGAGGAGAGAGACAGATTGTTAGGTGCAGGAGTACATTTAATTAAAAACATTGCAGCTGTTCCATTATAATTTCACCTTCAGATATGACTGTATTATATAATACCTATTTAAAGGAAGCTTATGGCTCTTAGGATCAGAGGGTCACAGATGATTCAGGTTGGACAGGACCTTAGGAGGTCAGCTGGTCCCTCCCCAGCCTGGGCTGCTGCAAGAGTTCTTCCTTCCCAGGG
This sequence comes from Mesitornis unicolor, assembly GCF_000695765.1. Classification (NCBI taxonomy): domain Eukaryota; kingdom Metazoa; phylum Chordata; class Aves; order Mesitornithiformes; family Mesitornithidae; genus Mesitornis; species Mesitornis unicolor. The sequence goes on from NW_010179302.1 coordinate 65,771, forward strand.
GCAGTGCTTTGCATTTCTGCTTCATTGAATTTCATGAAGGTCTTTGAAACTCCTGTCAGCCCATTTCTCGAGCCCACCTGGGTCTCTCTGAATGGCAGGCCTACTCTCCAGCATATCAGATGGCCACTGTAGCTTGGTGTTATCTGCAGACTTGAAGAGAGTGTACTCCATTACCTCCTCTAAGTCATCTCAGCAGTTTTTTACCCATCTGGTTGATCGCCCCTCCAGAGTATAATGTCCTAACATTTATACAGAAGTACTGTGGGAGACAGCCTTCCTAAAGTGAAGGTAAATTACATCCACTGCTCTTCTAGTGTACATATGCAGTAATTTTTGTCTTCATTTTTTATGAAACTAAACAGAAAACAAAACTGTGGTGGAGTTAGCATGCACATCTGGACAGACAGAAGACAGAAGCAGTGAAGACGTTGTGATGGACAGCTCCTTTTGCTGACGGAGTTCTGTTGCCTGGCTGCTTCAGTTCAGCTGGAGGAACCACATGTGGGTGACAACACTTAGCACTTACATACACGCTTAATTGTAGCGCAAACTTTCAACACATAATCTTAAGGGTTGCACAAGTATGAACTCATCCTTCTAATCAATCTCATAGGCTTCCTGAAGATGATATTGTTCTTAAACAATGGCCACAGAATATATTTAGTGAGTGTACGTACAGAAGACCCAGTAGCAGCTATACAGTTTTGTTAAGTTGTGAATCAGGCTACAACACTACTGGAGTTGTGGTGAAGCAGAGATACTCAGAGAACTGATTAGCTACAACACTACAGGAGTTGTTGTAAAAGAGAGATAACTTGAACCTGGGGAATTGATTAGCTTGTTTATAGCTGGTGTGATCTTTGAGTAGCAACTGATACCACATCAATTCTCTTAGCATATGCTTGAGCAGATAACTTGCAATAGAAACCCTTGGATTTTTAAAAAATATTAAATTAAAACCTAGGAAAATGAATAGGTTTCCTGGATTATTGCATTAGCAGGAAACGCCATACAGAACTTTTATCTAGAACATGGTTTTCTCTTAAACAAAAAAAGTAGTCATTATGTAAAGAGTTGTCTGTGCCAAAATATATTGGGATTTCAAGAACGGCTTTTTTTCTGTACCAAGAATTTTCCTTTCAGAAAAGGTGAACTCTTGAACACTTCTCGAAATGGTAAATCCTCACAAAATAAGATCCATTCAAAGTCCATGAATCTGACACCAAATGCTGTGATATTTAATTTACACAGACTTAAAACTAACTATTAACTTCTTCATGAAAGAGAATTGTCTGAAGGAAGGAATTGTGCCTCCTAATTCATATGATGACCTAGGTTGTGACTGAAAGAAGTAAGGGATGATTACTTCCCTCCTATTTGAGGGGTCAAAATGGATGATCCCTAAAAGAACTGGAATGGGATAAGAAGGGAAGAGTGTTTTGTTGAAAGGTTTGTAGCATTGAGACCTGCAGATCTCTGTTCAGTGAGCAGCAGTGCTACCTTGGTGCTGGTCCACAGTCACTTTGTGTAACGCAGGGGAAATACCCGAGATTCCCCCAAACTTGTGTATAGTCTTCTATTAATACCCATAATTTTTATTTTTTCCTGTGCCGTTTTTTCATGTGATGTGAGTTTGCTGCCTTAATATGAATTTTCTAGACAAAATGTCGGTTTTCTTCTGTATAAATGTGCTCCCAAGGCAGTGTGAGGTGGTTGCTAAAGAGCAGTGTGGTGGCTTTGCTTGGAGAACATGGACTTTGCCACACACTCAGACTCTTGTATTATTCTTCAGAGCTGACTGTGCATTGGTATGTGTAACGATATCTTAATTTCAGTACAGGTAAGATGTTTTGAAAGGGAAAATGAAACAAAAAGTTACACTTCAGCTCAACCAGACTGCTGTAAAATTCTGGCTCACTGGAACAGAGATATTTTAAGAGTGAGATTAAAATGTACATCCCCTGGGTGATGTGTGAGGGTGGCATTTGGAAACTCTCCTATGCTAGAAGGTTTAGAGTTTATCAGCTGAAAATGTTCTGTACGTCCTGATGAAAGTTAAAATGCTGAAGTAGTGACTAGGTTTCTTTTCACTGTGTCTGAAATAAAGAAGATTAAGAAAAAATGTAAGTGGGTTAGTGTATCTGTGGAGAATGTAATTAATTTTCTTGGTGGTGTGCAGACAGTACTTTACAGTAATTCTAGTACTACTAGTAGAATATTAATAGCATGCTGCTTTGACCTGCTATCAAGCATTGTGATTTGCATATAGTTTGCATAGTGATTTGCATATCAGTCACATATTACTCACTGGATTTTATACTGCTAAAATGGTGGTTTAACAAAACAATTGTAGTATCATTGCTTCAGAGAAAGGGATAACCTTCTAAGTTTCTCTTTTTTTTTCCTACTATTTTCCAAAATAATTTATCATTATGTTTTTTAGAAATTTAATATTGTTTTGGTCAGGATTAGTAGCAAATCCCAGACGGACCATGTCAATACTATGATATTAAAATCTAAAACTAGACATAAAAGCTAATGAGTTGAGATCAATAGATAATAGTATTTGAAAAATATTGCAATACAGATGTATTATATAATGTTATGAAAGCTTCTGATCATTGGCACAGCTAGCAAGGAAGGTTTCCAGGTTAAAAAACGTGACCAGTGTGCATCTACAGTGATTCAAAGTGTGTAGGACTTGATCAGAGGGAAAACACGGGCACAGAAGTTGTCAAATAAGGCAGGTTATTTCTGACCAGGAAGAAAACTTGTTTGTATGCATTCCCCAGGCATCTCTGTTGCAGTTCCAGAGCACTATTCAACCACAAGCTGATTATTCTTGAAGTTCATTTTTATTACCTAGCTTTGGCTTTCTGTGGAGTAACCTCTTGAGATAGATCTATGCTCAGAAACAAAGACTGAACTTGAGAGTTTTTAACCTTCTCTGACCTCTCAAGTTGTGGACACACTGCAGGTCTCTGAACACTGACCCTGTGCTTTGAGGCAGTTGAGCCTGAGCTTGCTACTCATAGGTTGATCCTTTGTGCACTTAGTCATGACCCTGCCTCATCTGCACAGGCCTCATAAATAAGAATCTGGACCTGTTCTAGCTGTATTTAAGTTATTTCTCTCTCTCTCTCTTGATCTGAGCAGTTGATTTTTTTTCTTGAGAGTAGGATTCATGAGAATACATGAGAAAGTTCATGAGAATGGGATCAAATGTAAATATAATAGAAAATGTCACCATGTCCCTAGAAGCTTGGTCTTGAAACATCAGAATCAACTACAGCTTTTACACAGAATTAAGTAGCAATAGGGTGAAAGCTCAGTGTGTAGTACTTTTCTTTGACCCCATGCAGCTGTATTTTTTATATATAGGCTGTGGGTAGGTACTGCATAGGAATCCAGAATGGCCATGAATTTCCTTCAGCTTCAGTATGAGGGAAAATTATTACCGTCAGAGTATCTTTCTTCCTAACTTTGAAAACGTATAATGTACAGCAAATTTTCATTCCATTGGCCCGTGGTGAAGTTCCTGGTTGTGCCAGGTCACTGCATCAAGTTCGAAGAAAGTATATGCTGAAGAGACCACCTGTGAAGTATTTGTTTCTTTGTAGTTGAAAGGTTACATACATTTGCATGACATGGCAGGGTTTAAGTTAATGTAAATGCTGTTATAATGTCAGTAGACTTTTTTTCTCTTTTTATTTATAGATTCCAAAAGAGCTATTACTATTCTCACTAGAGCCGTCTCCTAGAGTTCCAGTAACACTGAAGCTGTTTTGCTGTTAATAAACCTTCTTCACAGCCAGACTTTGACATCATGAGAGTTCCCAAAGAGCCTTTTTGCTTTCAATGGAAGATGAACAGTTATTTTTCAAACACTTACTTTTCCAACCAAATTTTTCATCTTTGTTTAAAGAAATAATTTTTCACATACCCCAAAAGACCCCTCCTCAAGCAGTGTATCTGCACGCTTCTTAGAGTTCTTGAAAGAGATTTGTTATGTAAAACTTACTTTGCACTAGTTTATAACAGATATTTTACAGTGTAGCCAGCTAATTTTGGTGCCTGGTAATGAAGGCACTTTCAGTAGGCTATATGTATGCTTCTGCTGCCCTTCTTCTTAACTGCTCCCAGTTAATTGGGAGCTCGCCAACCTCTCACCTGTGAGTTTCACAATTTCCATAACTATTATTGACATAAGAAAAATTCTGGGGGAAAGCAAGTAGGTCTAATCCCAATGTATATGCATGAACTGAAATATGTGAACTATATATGAATTATATGAATTGAAATAGCCACTGGGTAAACATAACTTGCAAGAATATTGAATGGTAAAATGTTTCCTAGATAGGTTTAATCGAGATTTTAAGTGCCCAGTAAAGTTAGGTTACATAACTGTATAAAACTGCCTGTCCTTTGAATAAAGGTTCATCTCAGAAGCTTTAGTATAATTCGGGACTAATATTTGTAAGACATCGAAATTAAAGATCGAATTTCGGTTTTAATTCTAAAATTCTGGGATTTTAATGGAAAACATATCTTAGAAACTTTTTAATATACTTCTCCAAATAGATATACCCCATGTATGAAAATTAGTTCAACACAAGTATATTTCATCTCTTTAAAAGTCTGTAAAGGTAGTACTCTGAATTTTCTAATATATAAGGGGTGAATGAAAAATATTCCTCACCAAATACATTCTATGGCCCTTCCAGATACCAGCCTCTGTTTCCAGGTGTTTCAGCTGTTAGGGAACTGGAGGCTGCTGTGATGGGACTACCTTGAGAGGCTGAGGCACCAGGCAAATCTCTAAACTTCAAGCAAGCCTTCAGTTATGCTCAACAACCAGAAATCAAGCATTAGTTAAACAAGCCTTGGATACACGATATTGCAAGTCTAATGTTGTGTTTGGTCTTGATGGCCAAAGTGTTTGGTGGTTCTCAGCTGTCTAAGGCCAAGGTGTTCCAACTCAAGAGCTCTTTGATGAGAGAAACGAGCTGAAATTATGTCTTCATTTTTTCCCAAGCTTCTCTCGCATCACTGGCATCTGGATAAACATTTTCCAAGGATCAGGACAAGTCTGACCAGAGGATTAACCCATCTTTCTGCAGATAGAAATGAATCTGTTCCAAGTTATCCAGGCAGATCTTATTCCCCAACACTTGTCCATCCTGTTTTTTTCAGATGGGCATGCATGTTTGCAGACTTGTGCAGGTTAGTTGATACCTTCAAGTAGTTGTAGACCCGGTGCTGTTATCTTAGTTTTACTATTTTGATGTATCTATGACAAGCAGGCTGATGTTACAAAGTAATTCACCTTCTAACTGAAATCAAATAGTCGTATGCCTAGGTACAAAGCAAATGGGATATGCATCATGCTTTACGTTATATCAAGCAGGCTTGCAATATTGTGGTAGTGAAAGGAGGATACATTATGTTTCACAGGCATGCTCTCCTGCTGCACAGGGCTAGACTATCATGCTGTATTGGTGGTGTTATGTTGAATTTGCATTTTCAGTTGGACTTTCAGCAATCATACTAAAAAAGGAAAAGAAGGGAAAAGCCATACACCAGCATATTGGGCAGTGTTTTTTAATCTGACTACAATTTTGCCAGGGAAAGTTAGATTAAATCTGGTTGGATTTTTTTGTGTGGTTTGTTGTTTTTTTTATTTTGGTGAGTCATCTAGAGATAAGACTAGCAATGAATAAAATAGCTATGACAGCAGTCAGTTTAACTTCAGAACCCAAACTGTTGTGTCAAGACCTGATGCACACAGTGGATGTGAAACTTTCAGAATATAGTATAATAGTTTCTTTAGTATTAAATAAAAAATCCTTTCGTATAACATGACTGAGTGGAAGTCTCCAGTCTGTTCCCACTCTTAAGCCTTAGCAATTTTTGGTCTTATTTTGAAATGCTACTACTACAAGATCTTCACTTTACAAATAAAAAAGGATAAATATAAGAAAAGATTTATTAGAGAGTATGTGATTTTAGAATATAAACATGCCTATTTTTTAATCATTAAAAATTCAAAAGGAATGGGTCTGTATTTGTTTCAAGATGGATTCTAACAATGAAAAATAGTTTTTTAATACAGTTCTGAATACTGTAATAATAGAGATTAAAGTAATATAAAATTACATTTTTTAAAATGTAGACTTTCACAGCATTCATACTATGGATTTGCAGAGCTCTACTTTGCTGAAATAATTAACTTTAATTCAGATCCAGTATTAACTGAACCAAACGTTATTAACAACACTTTAGAATATAAATGCCAGTTTAATAAAGAATGATGGATTCATTTAACTCAGCATGGTCATCCCCTTTGCTGAATTTTCTCATTTGCTTTCCGTTTACAGAGTCTCATGGCACAAATCAGGAATAGGTCATGCATGGTTGCTTAGTGGTTTCTTAATTAGTATTATAACCCATTTGCTTAGTTAATAGCTTTGCATTTGCAAATATCATATCCCATTTTGCTGAGGAATCATCACTATTCAAGAAGCTATTCAAGAATTAGCCTGTTAAGGAACCAATAGAAATGAAATCCCGTATAATCTTGCAAAACATGTTTGTCATGTTCTGTTTTGGTGAATGTTTTCTGTTGTAGTTTTCTTGTCTATCATTCTGTGAAACCTGAGCTGACATAAGACGTGACTACTAGACTGTATCTTTAGCAGTAGTGCTAGCATTCAGTGTGGCTTTAGCTAGAACATATTAAATGCAAAGGTTCTTGCTACATCTAGGCTAAATATATAATCTCTGCTAGGTTTTTTAATTCTACTGAAAAAGGAAAACTGTATTATCATAATGAAAACACATATAGAGTGGAGAGATTGCTGCATTGCTTACTGTTTAAAAGCTTTCTTAAAATGCCTTGCATTGCATTGACTTGCGTAGTTACACAGGGGACACAGTTACCACTTTAAATGCTTTCATGTATATAAGAAGAAATCTTATTTTAACATTAAAAATTACCAATATCTATTAACTAGAAAAAAGAATTAATTTCCTCTTTCCTTATGACAGAGAAATAAATAGAGTCACATAACATTTGTACTAATGTCGGTCTTGTTTAATGATTATTCACCAGCTCATGAAAGAGGCTACAGAGTATAACAAAACCAGAGTATGCTCGCTCAGCACTTGGTCGAAGGTTTATTTGAAGTTCATGCTGCACAGATGGGTAATAGTTTGAAAGCACAGATGGAATTTAAGGAACAGCAAGTTCAGTGGCAAAACTGCTGTATTGAAGAGAGGAAGAAAAGTGAATGAACCAACAGCTTGAGAGAAAAATATTGAGATCCAGCTGGTTATTGCACAAATTATTTCAGCTTTTCCTAGCATATAAACTGTGAGGACAAACGGCAACTGTTGTACAGGAATTGGCTGCTTCCTCACTATTCTCTTACAGAAGAAGTGCCTCTCGAGCCTAATTGAAATGCAATTTTTTTCTATTGAGTGATGTATTTTATTGGGAGTTAGTGGAAGAGAGAGACAAGGATCTATTTAAAAAGCAAGGCAGAGCTACAGGACTTGAGTAGAGCAAAATGAAGTGTCTGGAGATTTTAATCCCAGGTTTTTTTAATCCCAAGAGAAGGATTAAAAAGACAGCCTGATGAGAAGGGCCAGTGGGAAAGGTAACCTGCTGAGCTCACCAGTCTGAAGGTCCTGCTTGTGTTGAGTGCCTGCCTCTTGGCAGGACTTTTTTCTGAGTCTTTCAGCAGCATTTTCCTTGCACATGCTCCTGGGAAAGGCAGGGCACAGAAAAAACTCTTGCCACCCTTACCCAAAAAGAGTAAAAGCAAGGAAACTCCCAGCTAGGTTTCAGTCACCTCCTCCTTTCCCCACGGTGTGTCCGCTTGTCAGTCTTTTGCATTTACCTGCTTCTCACTAATGCAAATATTCAGTTGTGTCTGCAGTGATTTACTTTCATGCCAGTGCACTGTAAACTTTAGCTCTTGATTCATTTGGTTATCTGATGTTGAGGTTCTGTTTACTTTAAACCTTCTGGTCTTAGTGGAGCAATACAGCCTCTCATCATAATCAAGTAACTGAGCTACTCTTTACTTTCTGATTTTCACATTACAGGGTTTTTTTTAGAAAAGTTTCATTCAATAAATAAGATCTGATAAGCAAAAAAAGGTAAAATTTGATGAAAACATGTTTTTGTAGAACATTTACATATTTTATGTTATTCTTTCAGTTCACTGATTTTCTAATATTTTTCTCATATTTCAGCAGTAAGTATAATTAGCCAAGTTATAAAGCACATAAAATTATTTTTAAGTACTAAATTCCATATATATGGACTTCCAAAAATAATACAAGATCCATAATTCAGGACAGGAAGAGAAACCTCAGCAATAAATTCATTCCTTCAAGCACTGATTTAAAAAGAGAGAGAAAGAGAAGACTAAAATTATATAATCAGATGTATTAAGACTATAATTTATTGCTGTGCTCTGATTTATCTCCTGCTGCTAGAGATTGTCTCATAAGTCAACCCACTATTATTGAGTATTTAAATTCATATTTTTTTAGGTCTTATTGGTTTTTTCCTTCCAAGTTGTATGTTTCCATATATTTAAATTCTAGTTTATGAAAAGAACTATAATAACTCAGAGTTTCCAAGGTTATTTGCTGAGTATAACTAATTTTGTATGTGATTTTAATAAAAAAGATATATAATAATTGTAAAAGTCCCAAACAAATAATTCTGCATTGTAGTCTGGTAATGTTCTATTTAAAATAAACGGTCTTCATGACAATATTTCTGTGGAGCCCTGCTGTAGGAGTTTAGAGTCTTTCTTCATAAATAAAAGGAAATAAGTAATAAGTTGTTAATGATTTTTGGGTATGATTATTGTTCCAGTACTCAGGAAACAAAACCTTTCTGGTTTCTCTCTTTTCATGAACTGGGCTGTTTTTTCCAGAAGCACACTGAAACTTATCATTCTTTTAACTGTTTATCTCATATCATTCTCTTAACTCTTTATCTCTTATCATTCTTTTGTCTCCTAATTTTATAAACAGTGTTGGGTTTTTTTAAACTTTTTGAAAGAGTACTATTTTTGTGGATTTGGTCTATTAGTAGCATCAGTGCCCTAATTGATCTTTGATATAAAAAAAGGAAATATTTTAAAATACCAATTTTTAACACTTTTTAAGGGATCCTTTCTTTGTTTTTCGAGTCCGTTGAGGATTGTTTTTTCATGGAGTTTATACTTCCTATCAGACAATAAAGTGAAGGATGTTTGTTTTCTTTTTGAATGAAATCTTGGTGCTGACAGGATCAGAGAAGAGCTTCTTTTTGAAGGAATTGCAGCATGTGATTGTACCTTCCAGCTAAGAGTTTATGACTGAAAACAACTGGAGAGGACCTTGCAAGGTCATCTTAAAGGATTTAATAGGGGAAGATCCAAAGATTTATATCAAGGATCTGTTGATTCATTTTCTGGACATAAGATAATAGTGCTGTTTTCAACCCTCACATACAAAGAGTCCTCTGAGCCTCTAACGGGAATCTGAAAATGAAAAAGAAGTGCTAGTGCCATTCAGGGAAAGAATACTAATTCTCCAAGGTTAGCAAGCCATGTCATGTAAAGACATGTCTATAAAGCAATGAACTGCCATGCAGATGTGCCCAAGAGGTGTCAGTGGCCATACAGTGTGTTTCACTGCCCAGTAAGTCAGCTTTACTGGGAAACTGGGTATTATAACTCATGGAGTGCTGTGCTAAGGAAGTTATGCCTTCTAGTACCTAGGCTAGTGCTGTCCACGCTATCATGAATACCTCTGTGTGGGACAGCTCAGAGCTGTGCAAGCATACCTTTGGTTAGTAAAGACAGCTTCCTTGAATACTTAAAGACACTAGAACTGTCTGGAGCTAAACATGAACAGCATTAGACCCCACTGCCTCCAACTCCCTCTAAATGTTGCTAGGGAAAATTTCCTGCCTGTACTGGTCCAAGCTGGACTCAGTGGACTTTTAGTGGTTTTCGTTGCACTTCAAAAGAAGACCTGACACTGGGTTGTAGAATGGTGGTTCTGATGACTCAAAGGAAAAGTGGGTTTACGTTAAACATTATTCTGCCTTGCAGAGTAATCTCTGGAGGTCCCACGATATGAATCTACATCAAACTTGTGTTTAGAGGACAGTTGCAAATAACATTCTTTAGCAGAAGGTGACTGACCTAATTTGGTTAGCATTATTAGATCACCCCATCATTTATCAATTCCAGTCATTGGCTCATAAGGAAATACCAAAGAATTTCTACCTGAGAAGGTAACTGAAACTGACTGTTTACACTTTGATGACCGAAGCAGCAGCTTTATAAATAGAGAAACTGGTCTCCACAGACTTCTTCTATATGTACTTGAGTGTAAGAAGGGGATTGGGTTGACTGGGGTTAAAATCTCTAGCAATGCATTCATGTTGCTGGGCTTTTGGCATGTCAGGTTCCCCGTATAGCTGCTGGGCAGAATTAAGCAGCTTATGAGGACAGTGGAAAGCACTGATGCTGGTTAGCCATCAGGCTTCCACCCTTGGTGCCAGGGACTACAAAGAGCCAACTTTTGGTTTTGGTCATGCAGCTCTGTTAAGGAGCACAGGAGCCCAATATTATATGACATGGATGGGCAGAGTTATTCCTGTCTTGCCTGCTATGAACACAGACTTATGATTACAGCTCCCTTGCTCTGTAGGAATACTGGTGACCAGTGATGATCAGTGACTCTTTCTGTAAACAACACAGCCTTCCTTCTGTGGTTATTTATGAATTTTATTTATTTTTTACGAAGAAGAGAATAACATGACTAGTTTCTCTCCTATTTCTGGCCTTTCGTTTCAGATTATAAATATCCTCTTTTTTTTATAGTCTTTAGTAATAATGGAAGACTGACAAAAGAAAAATGGATATGCATGAAATACAGAGGTGCATTCTTTGACCTTTTTCTCTCAGTGGTACAATTTCTCCTAGTTTAATTTCTAAAGTCTCGTTTTCTCCTTGCTCTCTCAATCCACAAACAGAAAACAGAAGTCTCTACTTTCAGCACAGGTTTCATATGTCCTTAAGGCCTACTAGTGCAGAGGAACTCAATTTAAAAGTCATAATTCTTATTAATTTCTTTAAGCACATGAAGAAAAGGCTCTGACTCCCCAGCTTGAGTGAACTAACAGTTAACAGGGCTTATGAGAAGCCTGGATGTTGGCTTGTCCTTGTCCTTTCAACCTAACAATCAGTTTCTGTCACATTTAGTTCAGACTTGAGGGCTGTGGAGGGGAGAGACCTCTAATGGAGGGCACAGCAGGGCTCCTGCTTTTGAGGGCCTTTGCAAGCAGTGTCGAAAAGCTGTCACTTCAATGGTCTTGTCTTTGCAAACGGCCCCCTTGAGCAATGAGTCTTTTGGGAGAGGACTTCTCCATAGGCCATTAGATTTTTGCCCTTTCATCCTGTGTTTTACAAAGGTGTGTTAGGGAAATACTGTGTGTCGTCTTCTGTCAAATCTGTTTCTATTATTTAGCCTGAGTAGCTCAAAACTTACACTTTTAATATCATTCTTTGATTTCTCTTTCTGCAGAAGAAATAAGTGCTTCCCATTTGAGGTATGTGGTGTCAAGCTTCTGCCAAGGCATAGAAGAAAAGATTAAAAACCAAAGGGATAACTTTCAGATGTCATCTCCTCTGATACAAGTGCCAACCTTTTTGTCAGTCACGTTTTTGTAATTAAGTGTTTTAAGAAGAAGAAAAGGGTATATATGCTTTGAAGTAATTTGATAAATCAAGGAGGATGGGGATTCAATGGGTTTTAAGAGTAGGCTTCAAGAAGGTCATTAGAGATTTTACTGAGGGTAGTTTCAGTGGAGTGCAAACAGCAGATGATGCAATTGAAAGGGGTCATACAAGGATAACTTCTTGTGCTGAATGTCTATGAAAATAAGATTTTTAAAATATATCAGAGATAAAATGATGAAATGTGAAAATATTAGCAAAGAATGAAGAATTTATTAAGATCAGCAAACCATCAGTAATTATATGTAAAATAAAGTAAAATATGTTAAAAAGCAGGTAACTTTTTTTAAGAGTAAACTCAAGACTTATCTTTAGCAATGGAAAATAATTTTTCTGTCTGTTTTTACAGTGTTCTTAAGGTTCTGCTGTTTTTTCACTTTCTACCTGATTTTGGAAAGGAGTGATAGGTAGATGGCTCTAGTGCATTCTGCTTTCCTGCTTTTTAAAAATGTTACCCCATAAATGGTTTTTCTACCAGAGCTACAAAGTTTTAAAATATTCTTTGTTATTTTATTGATGTTTCTGAAACGTCAAATCATTATAGTGCTTATCGATATCATATAATTTAAATTACCTTATCTGCACAGAGTTTGATTAAACAGACTAGTTTTCACTAATGACAAATCCTTCATGAATTCCAACATTCTATAATATTAGAGATTACTGGGAGATTAGTGTGAGAGAGCTCAGTTTTTCACTGTTTATAGCAGAATATTGTGGTCCCTTTGAAATAAAACTCACTACTGATATGGTAGGCATGTCATAGCTGGAAGTATTGCACTATCCAGCCTTGCTGAAAAAATATATGGGCTAAATAGTGTTTGACTGATTTATGCCACCATTCTGGTGTGGCTTGCTGTTCTTTGATAATCCCAGAAGTTGTGAGAAAGTTTACCTAGTGACATTTACAGCATAATTTATAAACTTAACACTATTATTAAAATTATTTATATGACTCTTCTGTGGGGTACTGATTTGCCATAGCAAAGGCCAAATTCAAAGGGCTGTTAAAACACTGAGCCTTGCACTCTACAAAGTTATGTTTAGACTTGGGAAACTGAGTAATGCTATGCAAGTATTTGGTGAGGCTTACTTCCCCACTTGCCAAATTAAACAGGCTTGTACAACCATTATTTTATTGGCTAGAGAGAAAAAGGAAACATAAAATTATGCTGTCTTAGAAAGCTCCAAAAGATAATGTGAATCCTCCAATGAGAAATATGCCCCATCCTCCTCTGCAGTGGGGTGGCTCCTGCCTTACCGAGCAAGCATATTGCTGCACTGTAGACCTGGGCATGGGATAGCCCAGCTCATGGTTTTGAAGTAGTCTAAGCTAGTAACTCTCTAAGCTAGTAACTACCTTTAGTCAGTGGTGAAAACTAGGCAACGCAAGAGAATGATTCATCATCTCGCCTATTTTGAAAGTATATTTCCCCTTGATCTGGATATTTTTCTCCACTGGCTGGATTCATTGGTTATTTCATGATTACATCTGTTGTCCATTACTGATCCTGTTCTCTCTCTGGTCTTTTGGGTATTTTACATGACCTAAATTTACTTCTCCAGTGAATTTGAGCTACTTCATGGAAAGCAATGTATGATAGTACTGGGACCAAGTCAGTAGCCCAGCAATAAAGCCCACTTGAGTAGAGGGGAAGTACTGCAGGATCCAGTATGTGCTTCTTGTAAAGTTTACACATAAAACTATTGCTGAATAATATAAACTGGAAGCTGATACTGGAATCCAGAGTTTGTTCTTGCTGATTAAAGGATCATGTACTTGCTCATTAAAGGATGGCAGGAATTTATATGCAGGGATTTTGTAGATGGCCCATTTTGACTAAGTTGATTAAATGGTGCCTAAGCCGTATTGTTTACATGGTCACCAGCCTTTTTGGGAGATTCAAGTACGCATTTCTCTGCAGGCTCTCTGTATTTTTAAGTAATTAATCTTCTTAAAATCTTATGTGCTTACATTACAACTTGTGAGAAAATTAGTACATGATACAGCTTTTTCTGATCTAGTTGTGAATGTATGTTCAAAAGATATTTTCTAGAAAAATATCTGTCTACAAATACCTATTTTCCTGCACATACCTTCTGGCTGTTGCAATAAAATTTATAACTCCACCCTTTAATCATTGACTTGCTCTTACAGCAAAGGGACTGTGCATCCAGACATGACACTTCAAGGCCAGCCAGTCTGCATTTCTGGAAGTAAAGTATATGGTGCTTACAAAAGGGGTCCAGTTGTCATTCCAAGTACCCAGGGTACCTATAAACATGTTGAAATCGGTATAGTAACTCCTAACAGCAAAGCAAAATGTATTTATATTCATGCATGATCTAATTCTGCTACTCCATGTTTAAATTGTTCATTTTTATTGACCTCATTTTAATTACACAAATAACATTCTCATGATCTTTTCTGGGATGATTCTTTGAAAAATACTGTAAATAAGATGCATTTTTTAAATCACAACCCCTGGGAAAAATGTTTTCAAACAATTTTTGTGAACATTATTATTTTATAAGAATGAAGAAAATAACAGCTTTTGTGTAGACTAATTTATTTATAGACAGAAACGGTTTTCCCAAATCAAAGAGCAGCTTTACTTCTTACTGCAGTTTTTAAGTGTGTTTTTGACACACAAAATATGTTAAAGGAGATAATAAACTATCTTAAATAACTAAACTAATAATAAATAAATAAATAAAACTAGAAGAAAGAAACATCTGACAAATCCTTGCCCTAGAAAGGTTAGAAACCTATATTCATTCAATTTTCTTAGCATGCCTTAACCTGACTGGATTGTGCAAATGGTTCTTGCTGACTCCAGGGTGCCAGAGTGACAAAACAATATACCAACACTTAATCTTTTTTTTTTCTTATTATGAAATGGTTATAGCTATTGCACAGTTAAGGTTGAAGCTAGCTTCCATTACAAGCCTGATCTACAACTCCCATCAACCACTTGTCCCCTGAACAAGCCATTCCCTGTGAAATTTCACATGTCACATCTCATGCAGAGTTAAATGTTTCTATGAAGGCTAAGGAAAGAATACAGAAAAGGACTTTTAAGGTTGCAAAGCTTGATTCTCTGCTTCCATGAACTAGTTTTAGTCATCATAAACAATGAACGTGTCATGCACTGTGTATGTGTATAAATTATTAATGGGATCGCTAGCCCTGCCTTCTGTCAGGTTCTCTAATAAGTCTTGTCATAGGACCCCATTTTCAGTTTCTTGCAGCTTTGATAAATGTCTGCTGTCTTGGGATTTTATTTCAGCCTGATGTTTGCGTTTATGCAAGGAGGTATCCACAAAATGTCAGCCAGCTCAACACAGTTATTGAGAAGAAAGACACTTGCGCAGCAGATCAGTCTTTAGTTTCTGTAAAATATTGAATTCTGTTTTAGCTTATGAAATGAAATGTAAATGAGCCAAAAAAATCACAAAATGAGATCTCAAGAACCGTTTTAGAAGAAGAAGAAATGTATAGCAATTCTCAGGTTTGTGGGTAATGTCCTGTGTTGGCACTGGCAGAAAATAAGCATTATGTTCTACTTGATGAAGTTGATGGGAGATTTTAAAAGGCCCAAATATGTTACTGAAGGTAAACTAGCTTCAATAAATGTTCAAAACGTTCAAAACTTTATAACAGTTTTGTGTTTAATATCACAGTTTTATATCACCATATCAGAGTATGATAATAAGCTGCAGAAAAGTATGTATGCTACTGCCTCTCTCCCTACAGTACTCATAGACATTATTAAACTATGGTTTTTTTAAATTGCTTGATCCAATTTTTCTTTTAATTTATGAACCAGTTGTGCTAATTTCAAAATGTAGTCCAATGTAAAAAAAAAAGATTTTTGAAATTCTTGCTTTTCCTTATCATATAATTTGCTTTTGTAGAATAATCAAGACTTATGCTTTGCATTCAAAATGTTCAATATCCATGTTAACAAGCCTTTCTATTTTTATAATGACAGAACCAAAGTGTAAAAGAGGTAGAAACGTTTCAATATTTTTCAAATTTAAGCAAATATGTGTTAGACCTATTCACTTGATCTTAGATGCCTTACAACATTTTTTACTTCCTTTTGTAACTCATTAAACAGAGCCCATTGAGAAGTGTGAGGTGTTTCTGTTGTGTAGGAGTTTTCCATGTAACTGACAGGCTTGCCCTCGAATAACATTTTTTTCAGTGACACATATCTATAGAACAGGCTATCAGTTGCGACATCTTGATGTTTTCTTCTGAAGCTCACAGTCTTCCTTTGGATTACATGCATGAGAACAGTTAAGCTCATTTTCAGTCCCAGCTTAAATTTAGTACTAAAGAGCTTTTGCACTTAACCCTCTGTGCCACCTATCTTCTCATGAACAACTTTTTCATAATGAACATATGAAAAAACCTCTCAGTTTCATTCTTCACAATATATTTCATGTTGAACTAGCAGAATTCCCAACTTTTAGCTACTCAAGAAGTATAATATATCTATCGTCTTCCTTAATAGTCCATGTAGTTATTTTGCATTAAGGTATGAAATAAATCACATATTGCGTTATGTTACGTTACGTTACGTTACGCTACGTTACGTTACGTTACGTTACGTTACGTTACGTTACGAAAACAAATAGCAGAAGGTGTATTTCCTGTTGTGCTTGGAATGGATATATCACTAAAATTATCTAAAGCAAATAACAATAAATAGACTAGATTGGATCTTTTACACAACTCGATATCCGGCTGTACTGCGGAAGTCTAATTACTGTGATTGATAATAGCAGCCGTTTATTACATGTCTTAGGGCAGCTGTACAATATGTAGTGCTTGAATTTTGGTTGGCCATATTAATTATTAAGCAGAGCTCCCCATTGATTTCTTTGCACTGTTCTATTTAAAAATTGATGGTGTGAAAGGAGATGGTCTTATCAGGGCTGAGATAAAACTGGAGCTCATAACTTCCTTTAAAACTGTAAGGTGTAACAGACTGTGTGATCTTGCCTAGGAAATTAAGAGGTCTTGATTTTTCTCCATTAACTTTACTATTCATTTAAATTAGAGTGGAGTGGTACGTTTCTAACAATTGGAACACCTCTTTTTTAATTCTTTACATTTATTGAACTAATTTATGTCTTAAGAACTGTTTATAACATGAAAAATTCTTGTTCCACTATTAAGTCAAACTGTGAGGATAAAATGAAGGATATGTATGAAACTTGATTTCCTTAGTGCATTCAGAGATCAATGTATCTTCCTCAAGATTTCAAAAGTTTGAATTAATTCAGTATTTGCTTATAAATTATTTTCTTGATTAATTTACTATCCTGTATTTTCATTGCTATTTGTAGCAGATATTCCCAGTGAAGCTGGTAGGTGTCTGACAGTGAAATGCAAACATTCAACAATAGGCTTAATTTGCTTGACAGCATCTTTAGATAATCTAAACATTTCCTTTCAGAACATGCATAACTTCAGCGGTAGGGCCATGAAAGCCTCCTGGGCAAAGAATTAATTTTCAACATTGTAATAAAAAAAGCCATGTGTGTGTCAAGGGTATGCAGCTCTTTTGTTAACTGGGAAAATTTTACTGCAGTGTCTGTCTGCAGCAGTATACTTGCAAATCTGTTCTGCAGTGAAGGTACAATCCTCTCTTCAGAGTACAGATTTGAAGGATGTTTTTCAGACTCTCAAGGAAGTGATGAAGAGGTATTTTAAAAAATATCTTTCTAAAACAGAACTCAGGTTCTTTGTTTATTTTTCACTAGTTGGGGAACCTCTTATAGTCTTCAATAAGGCTTTTTATCTAAGAGAGGCTGAAGAAGAAGGGACTGATGTAGAGCCACTGAAGAATGACATAAATACAGCTGTTTCCCTCTTTGGACAGGAAGAATATCTAGTGGCTTTATGGTCTTGTATTTTCTGTGAAAAGTGGAACATTTCCCAGTGGGATCTGGGTCAAGATTTGTGTTTGTAGTGATTCGAGGTTTTGGGTACTTCAGTATTTAGATAAGATTACTTCAGTAGTGTTTTGCAATGGAAAAATACAGGCAAGGCTGTCAGTGGTGTTGGTATAGTGAAAGCTGTAGTCTTTGGTTTGAGAGATATCCAGATGAATCCACACAGTTTAAAGGGTAAAGCATAAATTAAAGGAAATTGCTTTATATTTAGATTTTCTCCATGTCTGTAAGCTGGAAACTACATGTGAACTGACCAAAATTTAAGTGATTTTTAAGTGCCTGTATGCATGGAATAGAGACAATATATACATATAGACATATATACACATATATACATAAATATAAACCCAATCTTTAGTTCAGGTAACATGCTCATTTTTGAAGAAATCATTTAAGCATTTGTGAATATGGAGTAATGTTAGCATCTCAATTCCTAATATTTAAATCACACCTTTTTCTATGAAGATATTTCACTGTGGTCTAAAAGATTTTCATATACATCTAGCAAAAAGTACTTTTAAGTTCATTCGTTCAGCAGAGTTCAGCTAATCAGTGCCAGAGGAGGTTGGCCCCAGAATGTGATCCCAACATAATGAGGGCTCAGTTTAGTTGCCCTTTTGCTGCTTTCTCTCTTTTCCTCCATGCAAAAGAAAAAATGTTAATGCTGACTGAACATTTCCACATTTAGCAAATAAAAGGCAACTTCTATTAGTCAGCTTCATCATGCCATGCATAAGGATGTGATAGAGTGGTGATTGCTGCTCAATCCATCTGCATGTGTTATGATTCACGCTAATGGAACGTGCAAATGCTCTGATGAAGAGGAACTTAGTACCACAATTTCATTTAAAAGATATCCTCCAGAAGTCTCTCATTCTTTCAGTCCTTGAATATTTTTGTTTCACTCAAACGGTGACAACATAAAGTCAGCTCCCCAGCTTGGATAAGTCAACTGACAGCACTATACCAAGCCATAGTAACACATGATCAGGACTCTGAAATACATCATTATTAGAATTTTCCAACTAATTTTTGACATAGCATTATGCTGGAAACAGTTAATAAAATGAGTATGTATGAGGCAGAAAAGATAACATCAGTGATAGAGTTATTTCAGAAGCATAGTTACCTAATAATTTAATTTTCCTGTAATTTTTTCCTAATCCATGTCTTCTGTGCTGCTTAATATGGGGCTTAAATGCATGGCTGTCAAAATGACATATTTTGAAATAAAATCGAAGATACTCCAACTTTTTTTGCATTTTGAAAACATTTGAGTGGGACTAAAATGAAAAAAAATGTGGAAATTGACAGGTTTGTGATAGAATTCAAAGTGAAGTAAGAGATTTTCAGGACACATGAAAATCAGAGATGTGAGTTTCATATCTGAAAACTCAGGCATTCATCAAAACAACAACAGTGGTTGTTAAAAATGTATTTTTATATCCACAGTTTATAGGTAGTGTGGTAACAGTAGTCTCACATTTACTAGCATGCATTGATAAAATTGAAATCCACTTATTCACTCTAGGGTTTTTGCATCTCCCCTTCCTTTCAGAAAACTATTATCCTATTAGTAATTTATCCTAATACCTCTCCTCTCCTCTCCTCTCCTCTCCTCTCCTCTCCTCTCCATCTTAATGTCTTCTAGGACATTATCATAATACATACCTCCTAAATATTCAAGGCAGTTATTTATATATAAAAGGCAATTATTTCTGCATAAATTTTGATTACCAG
>NW_010179302.1:85324-100722 GCF_000695765.1 Mesitornis unicolor
CGATGTGTTTCCAAGCCACATTAAAGTTGTGGAGCAAAACTGAAAGGAGCAGCTTCTGCACACACAGCTGTACCCTTGGAGGTGCAAATCAGCTGTGCTTGTGGGGGGGTCCCAGTGTGAGGGCGAGAAAAGCCACTCTGCTGCAAGTGGTGCCCTGGCTGCTCTTCCCAAGATCGTGCAGAGCCTTTTGCTCTTGGCATGACCTGAAGAACCAGAGAGGAACAAGGGGGAAGCTAATTCTGATCTCTTATATGACCACTCCTGCCAGCAGCACACAAGGGACTGTTGCCACAGCTGAGGTCTGAAAACGCATATTCTTTTAAATACAAACTGTAATCATTTGTTATATTGATAAATAAAAATGCCTTACTGTATACTAGAATAAGGCTAATTTCTGTCATACAGTCAATTTGATGTGGCATTCTAGTTCTGGAAATATTTTGCAACATTTAAATTTTTCTTTCACTTTTTTTTTAAATTAAGTAGTAACAATATTTTAAGTTGTTATACTAATAATATAAAGAATCACTTTTTTTTTGACAAGGCACACAAATGAGTGGATATACGTTACCTTTATTTTATTTGATTGGATAGCTGTTGCTCTTTGAGCTTATCAAAGCAGAAAGTCTTTAACAAAGAAGAAATGGGGTGATGAATAATTTGGACTATGCAGAGGAATGGAGAATGCTTGGCAAGAGGTGTGTTCTTGATTGACGAGGGCTTATGGAAATATAAAATGTGTTGGAAGAATCACAAACCAAAGTATTGTTGTTTTGAACTAAAAATTTAAAACTATTGTGTTTGTAATTGAAAGGAAATACTTTGATTTTTGAATGTTTTAAACTTAAAAAAGGATATTTTTGTAGATGCATTTTGAAGTGAAATAGTCTTTAAAAAGTTTAAAATTGCAGCAGATACTTGTTTAAAACATTTTGATTGTTTCAACATGAATTCATGAATTGAATTGGTTTTGTACTTAGGGAATGCTTTGCAAAACAAAGTTTTCCTGGAAAGTTTAATGGAGCTGTAGTTATGCTACAGCGCATTTTTCATCCAGCATACAGCAAATATAGCTGTCACATTCCAAAGCTCATGGTAAGAATAGACTCAGTCTAAATAAAATGATGAGATTTTTATAGCTGCCATTAATTTTTGTTAACTCTTTTTGCAGTTGGATGGCCAAATATTTATTTCTGTATTGATATGTGCAGACAATCTTAATAAGCTGACCAGTACAGGATACTAAAGTATGTATGAAAATGTGTTCCTCAATCTAGGTTGTGTTATTGCCTTGGTATTTACAACTCCCAAGTATCCTTAGGATGGGAGAATGGATTGTAGTGAAATAGTAACAGGTTTTTAAGACTTTGACCCCTAGGGCATTGATTTACGTCCCAGGCTAGGTTGGCACTGTCTGAATGAAGTTACCAGCTGAGAGCTTTTGTTTGGCCTGTATGAAATGAAAGTCTTAAATTTGTAGTCGACAGCTGTCTAAGTTGGAAAAATACCATCTTCTTTTGCACTAATTATGGTCCTTGAAGTTTCAATAAAGACACAAGGATTCAGTAGACATTAAAACTTCCCTCATAACCCTGGTGAGCGATCTTCTTTGTTAAGGCACTTTGTCAGGATATCCTTGACAGTTAGATGCTGCTGTCACCATGCCAAATACCTGTTTAATCAGTAATGAAAAAAACCTTCAAGACTCGAACAACCACAACACTAACTTAAAAAAGCCATAGAAAGGTTCAGGATGAGAATTTCTACTAAAAAAGGGCTCAGGAATGACAGAAGTGTCTGCCAGGGATGATTCTCTGAAATGGATCAAGTAAGGCAGGAGACTTCTTGATTTTGGGTTCCTAAAGCATCACCTAACAAAACCAGAAGACTTCTTTTTTTTTTTTTTTTTTTTTTAAGGTCATGGCAACTCTAGTCTCTTCTTAACCCTGTCTGGTAAAGTACATACCAACCTATGTACCTGTGGCTATGTAGCTGCACAGTCCCCTTCACTGTTCATAGGAAGTTAGTAAGTCTCAGTGTGAGGTCTCACGGAAGAGGAAGGTGGGTTTATTTTAAACAACACTATATTAATTTACATTAAATCAGTCATGATTTTACTCATTCCTACTCTCACCCTCACATGCTCAACAGCACTGAGATATGTCTGTCAGAATGATTTGGCCAAAATAACTCAGTGTAACACAAAGGACATGGGATGCTGGCTGCTGAATCCTCATCACAGCATTTTTGTTTTCATGACTGGTGATGACAACCAGGGTTTTGAGCAGGCCTTTTATATCCGTCAGGATTCAGCAGTATCTATGGCATGATTCTTTTGCCTCATGATTTTGTTTACTTCAGACATAAATTTTAGGCAAGTTTGCCAGACATTGTTTCCTGATTTTAGGAACCTCAGGACTGTAACGTATCTTCCTGTTGGGTTTGACAGAAGAGGAGCAGCTCATCTGATGTTCCGTAAACTTGCTGTCCTCCTTTTATCAAAGTGTAGGGTCTTCCACTCTTCAGTCATCTGTGCTGTGGTCTTAACAGAGTACAGGCTCCAGTCTCGATGGAAACATCACATCCCTAAGTGTTTTGTTGCTGTTTGTGTCCTTGGTTGCCAGTACAGGCCATTCTTTTAATCCTATTCTGCTGTTTCCTCTGGTGCTTTATTATGTATATTTGCATTCCACTTAATATTTGCATTCAATATAATAGTTCAGGACACATGAATTTTGTTGGGCAAGAAGGCAAAATAGAGGAAACAATAAGAAAATGCAAAATTTTGAGAGGACTAGCTTTAAATCTTACATGTGCCTGTGATATATGAATTTTTACACTGAACAAGAATAGTGAGCATTTACTGAGTACAGGTTTGGGGAAAAAAATTCATAAGTGCTCTGCAAGGTGAATTGGTTACTTATTTAGGACTTGTGAGATTTCAAGTGGACATCAGTGACATTTTTTCAGTAGAATGGGAACAGAACAGCAATAATGTTTCACATTACAAACCAGAAAGGAGACCTCCCTGAACTTGAAAAATGCTGGATTTTTTACAGTTGTTTCTCTGGTTGATTCATTTTACCAATTAAATCACATCTTGTAGATGCAGCTATACTATGCTCACATCACCATCTCTTTTTATTGTGTAAGCCACTAAATTGATGATTGGTTCTTTGAAATTAATTATTACCTCATTCGGGTATTTTTTCTTCGTCTTTCTTATTTGCCAAGTCAATAAATTGGCTCATTTTTATGAAAGCCAGCTTTTAACATAGGCTCATTTGTTGGTATCATTAAATAAAAGACATTAAATGATTACTGCAGTTGTAGGGAGTTATACAGTGTAGTTTCAACCTTTAGTGAGTAAAACTTACTACATTTGCAAAATTTTGCTACTGAAATCTGTTACTATCTCCATCAGCTGGCACAGCAATATACTAGGGAAAATAAAAGAAACTAATTCTCTTGGAGTAGTGCAGTGATAAAATAAGTGGCATTGTCTTTTGGAGAAAGCTCAAAGGGAAGTGCGCTGTGGCTTGTGTTGCCCTTGGTTCTCTTTTCTTTACTGGTTTCGTCCAGGTTAAGTGTTGAATGCTCAAGTGGTTGTTTATTCAAAAATGCCTCGAGGATCTTTTTGGCTGTACAGTTTATATAGATCTAAATGGATTTTCCTCCACAGATGTCCTCTCGCATAGGAGCTTTCCTCCTTCCACTCCTCCCACCAAGAAACGTCTTTTTAGAGGCAATGCAGGAGTCAGCAGGGCCAAAAGGGTGTTAGGTAAAATTGTTGCTGCAGCAACAAAATAAACTTAGCTAGGCAGCTGGGGCTCCTGTAAATTGTATTTCAGAGGCAGCTGGGTTGGGTGAGATCCCCAGAACACCGGTTTGCACAGGTGAGGTGCAGCTCCTTGGCCTCAGAGCTGCTCCAGCTGCCTCCTTACGCTGCTGCCACTCATGTCCAGTTGCCTCTGTGTGGGGCTGTGTCCGGGCTGACGCTGCCACCCTGGACTGCCCTGGGACGAGCTAGGAGGGAGCTAGTGGAGTAAGGGAAGAGGCAGGGCTGTGGTCCTATGGATTGAATTAAACAGGAGGGATCCATTGCCTACCTGCTGCTTGCTGAGCAAACACAGGCTGCTCTGTGTGGGCATGTGAAGGGTGTAACACTAGGTCTGGACCAACATGTCCCATTTCTCCATAGGGCTGATTAAGAAGATTTGTCACTAGGAAAGCTCCAACCACAGCTTCTGGCTGGAGAGCCTGCAGAGAGCATGAGCAGGGCGAGCCCTTGCCTGCTTGCAAATAGGTGTTTCCCTTACTGAGCTAACTGAAGGAGGCCTTTCCTATTTTGCAGGCAGAGAAAATACCTTAATCTTCTCCTGGAGCTGTTGTCAGAGCATTTCGTGATTACACAGAGGTACCTTAGAATAACTGTTAATCATGTTCAGCTCTCAGGATGGGCACTGTGCTGCTCTTGTCAGATTAAGGGCTAACAAGATGATTGCTTTGTCCCTGAGCTACTCATTGGACTGCTTATTAAGACTGCCATCGCTACTTCATTTGATAGCCTTAAGCAAGCCTTTGTGTTGCTGTCTGTACCCCTCTTTGGTTTGCCTGGGCCAGCAGGCAGAGGATCAGGGACTGGAGCTGGTTCTGTGGGTGCTGCAGCTGCAGCTGCAGCAAGGCCAGTGACTGTCTGACAGGCACAACAGCTGTTCTGGCCCTGCTGGAAATGATTGGTTTTGTTGGGCAGCTACTGCAAGAGGTTCAGTTCCTCCTATTGGTGGTGGTCTCAGTTATCCCTGTTAGCAAGGTGTTTGGATCCATATTAATTCCATGAGAAGAAATGGCCCTGGGAAGGGAGCACCCCTGCAGCACCCCAGGCTGGAGGGGTTCTGGCTGGGGAGCAGCTCTCTAGGGCCCTGGTGGGCAGCTGAGCATAGGCCAGCCATGTGCCCTGGCTGCAAGGACAGCCAGCAGCCTCCTGAGCTGCACAAACAGAGGCACAGCCAGTAGATGAAAGAAAAGTATCATCCTCCTTTATTCAGTGCTCCTTAGACCTTATCTAACTGTGTCCAGTTTTGGGCCCCCCAAACAAAGGAACAGACAAATTGGAGCAAGTTGAGGAGAGTGCAATGGTCAGGGCTTGAGCTGTGAGGAGAGACTGAGGGACCAGGGCCTGTTCAGCCTGATGAAAAGGCGGCTTTGGGGGGACCTAACAGGGAGACTGAAAGATAATTTGCATAAGCTGGAAGAGGAGAGGTACTAACTGGACATAAGGAAACCCTTTTTTCTTTTCATGAGGCTGTCCAAGGCATTTGTGCTCTCTGTTCATGTGGGTTTTCAAGACCTGACTTGATAAAGTCCTAGGCAACCTGGTCTGAGCTCAGAGGTGACCCTGCTTTTGAGCAGGCGGCTGCACTAGAGACCTCCTGCATCCTGATGTCCCTTCCAGCCTTACATAACTAAAATAAGCTTTCCTTTGCTGGCAGGAAAGGAAGTGAACGAACGAAGATGTAGATAGAAGCAGTGCCAACACATCACATTTTTTTACCTAGGCCACCAGATGTGGCTTTGACACAGCATTGCCATCGCCTATGGCTTGGACTGTTCTGCTAGTCTGCTAGACTAATGTATTCACAAGGGATTAACCCTGTGGCTGCTTCTGTGAAAGTCTATTTCTTAGAGGATTATTGACAAATCCAGAGGAAACCAGGTACTAATAGACTAATATAAAACATGACATGATTTTTTTACTTGTGTTGTGACCTTCAGGTCAAGCAACCTTTCCAGGAGAGGCTGGCTGTTCTCATGCCTGGGACTGACTGACTCTGTGGCTGTGCCACAAAGAGGGTAGTGGTTTTTCCGTGCAAGAATTTGCCTCCAAGTCAGACTATGCTTTTGTTCTGTTGTTCTATTACCTGACTGTGCTGTATTCTATTCATTATATGAAACATTTTTGTTCTTCAATGTGTTCTTTTGCATGCCTGTGGCTCAAAAATATACCTTTTACCTGATCAAATACTTCTTAGCAGTTCCTTTAATGCTTATGGGTCATGGAACATTAGGCACCAAATAAAGGCTGTCTCTAATAGTGCAGAATGAATGGTCCTCCTGCTACAAGGCCTCACTTATCACTGTCACAAAAGAAGCAAAACAATGTAGCACAGTGGGCACTGGGTTTTGCTGCTCAAAGAAATCAGCAAGGCACTTGGAGCAAGCATCAGGGAGTGGGAGAAAGCCTTGAAGCTGTGTCACAGGTGTTACGGACTATGTGAACAACTGCAGCTCTTTTTGCAGGGAAATGTGAATACCAGGCTTTGGCCCCTATATCCCTGTGAAACCTCAGCTGCTGTCGCTAAAGGCCAGATTGAAAAAACAAGAGGTTAGGAAAGGAGGTTGCTTTTTAAAAATTATTACATAAAATCTCTCTGCTCAGAAGCCTTTTGGTTTTGATAACAGAAGAGCTCATCACTTGTAGATTGCTGTCCTGAAACTCAGAAAACAAAGTAATAGGTTAGATTTATTCTGGGGGCTTTTAGTTTAGTAATGTTTTTTAACAATCGTAGGAAACAGGTTATGCCATCACATGGATTTGCACTAGAGAATACAGAGTTTATTTGCTCATGTTCCACATGTCTAGCTTGTAGATAACTTTCTCTAATTTTAACAATCTACATACAGAGCAGAGGAAAAAAATCAAAGTTAGAATCATAAGCTTGCATCTCAGTGTTCATTAAACCTACTGTAGATACTGATGTGATTTTTCAATGATCAGTTGAACAGATTAACTCATAAACAACCAGCAATATCTAGCAATATCTAACTGCAGTAGTGTTTCCTTCAGAATGCTTTCATACTGTTTTTGAAATCACCTTCACTTGAGAAAGGTTTGTCAATACACATCATGTTAAATGCAAGTAGCACTGCACACTTAATATTTTTTCTTTAATTTAAATTATTTGATTAATATGAAAGGTTGCATAATTTTGTAGTTATTTATGTAGGTGAATTTTTAATCTATTCCAACAATTCCAACAAAATAGTATTGGCCTTTATTTTGAGAAAACCTATGATTCACTATATAAACCAGCAATGAAATACCCTTATCTCAGCAAAAATTCTATTTTTATCAAAATTATAATTCAGTAGTGAAAGGATTTGTTGTAATTGCAACTTGCTTACTCAGAAAGATTCTCTGCTGTTATTTTTTGTGCTTTCGTAGACATGTGTTCACACACACACACTTTGTACATTCTGTCCAGACTCTATTAGGAAGTTTTACAGTCTAAAGAGCTGATACCGGATGGTGCTAACTTCCTGAATTGTCTGTATTTCGAGCTAGGATTTGTAGGATCTAATTTTCAGGAGAACGTATGTTACAGTTCTGAGCTTTAATTTATGGCTCAGTTCTCCAAAGCACTAGTGTTACCTGGAAGGCTTTCACCAAACATGGGATATGAAGTGTAATAAAGAATGAATCTTACTGTTTCTCAGTATTTCATTAAGTATAGAGCTCACTGCCTTTAGTGTTTGAGGTAAGGTTGGAAAATGTTGAACTCTTTGAACATCACCTTATACTGGAGCAATTATGCAATTAGAAGCCTAATATAAGATTCATATTGTGTTCTAACACAGAGCAAGAAATACCGAGTTGTTTAAGTACTGTACACATCAAAATAAGAATAATCTGAAATACATTGATATTACATATGAAACTAAGTTATGATGGTACTCTGACCTATGTCATGAAAAAAATATTTGCATATTAATCAGAAAAATAAATACTTCATTGAATTAATATAAAGTTTTTAGAACAAGCAAACTAAAGAAAATCACATAAGAAGACTTCAAACTTCAAAACTTCATAAATAATGTACAGTGTAGAGTAGATCAGAGTAATTTTTGATGAGGCCATTTTTAGGTGGGAAACATTGATGGGACTGAACTTAAACTGCTTATGGAAGATAGCTTTTTGATTAGTGTCCTGGTTTAAAATTGTTTTGAAAAAAGTTTCAAAATAGTGGAAACAACCCACTTTGCCATTTTCCAAATGAAGATTTTAGTCTTTCTTAATAGAAACAATTGTTTTTGAAACATGTATTTGTTTTACAGTTATATCAGCAATGGAATGAGAATTTAAAAAATGAAATATTTTTGATTTGTCTTCTGTTGGCATTCTCAAGTTGCAAAAGATGTGAGATTCAGGGCTTTATTTTTCTGTCTATGGGAAAGGAAAGCTGTTGAAATAATGAATATTTTTGTGCAGTAGGAAATTAGTTTCCCCCTGAGATCAGCTACAGTACCTGAAAAGAGACAGCTACCCTAAAGATACTAGTGAGTACATAAATATGAGTGGAGCTTGAGGCATATGTGGTCAAGAGAGTAGATGGCCTTCCCAAACTGCTTGACCCTTCTTGTTTTAATGTGCCTAGATATCTTGTGATGAAACATAAGGAGAATAATGATGGGAAACAATCAAGGGGAAAAAAAAAAGATTTTGAGGGTCAAGGACACCAAAATGGATTGAGTGGTCTCAGGACAAAGACATGGAGCACAGCATGTCTGAGAAAGTCCATCCTTTTTAGAAGACATCTGGTGGTGCTTTGCTCAGAAAGGTGAGCCAATGAAGAAGGATCTTGCTATTATTTTCTTCCTCCTAATTGTATTGATGGCCAGCATGCCAGATCCAGGAGGAGGATGAGGTGGTGCAATGAGTCTGTGGGGCATCAGAAAGGACAAGTGGAAGAGATGAGGAGACACATGCATACAGAATATCAGCAGGAGGATCTGGAGGGGCTGGAAAGGGGACAGTGTCCTGGACCTCTTGGAGTAAACATGTGCCAGGGTCTTCCTTTCACCAGTGAAGGCACATGAATCAGGAATCTATGAACTGCTCCACAAACAGTGTGTCTGTGCCCACTGCCTTCAGAGGATTTAGCAGATTATATCCTAGTATGCCATAGGAAGAGGTATGAGCAGAGGCAGGCCCTCCTTGTGAATTATATGTACTCTACCAATAGAGGGGAAGACAGCATAGGAACATACAATAGGTCAGTGTACTTTGAGAGACAAGAAGGGACAAACAGAAATGTAGAAAGTTAAGAATCTTGCAGTGGGGGAAGCTAGAGGATATGCAAGGAGGCAAGGGTATTGCCTTATAGAAAAATAAGGAACATAAAGAAGGTGGGGACACTGTAGCAGGGAAGAGAGATGAGAAATGGAAATACAGATATTACAGCTAGGGTAGACCTCTCTAGACCTACTCAGTTATGTACAGAATAATAAAAAATAAGAATCAAAAGAAGTCTACTAATCCAAACTCCTGCTTCAGTGCAAGGTTACTACATAACCATGCATACTTAAATCTATTATGCTACTGTATTTCTGGTATGATTTCATGAGAAGCATTCAGCATCATTTTAACAAGTACTGTATTGCCCCAGGGGTCTTTCTCCTTGAAGAGGCACAGAATAACTACCTTCAGACATTGGGTTTTGCTTGTCTTGCAGCAGCCTCCAAAATTATCTCTCCAAGTGAAAGTGAAATTAAAACAAACAGATATCAAATTCCTTCACTGTGAATCTTGAGAAAGGATACTTGTTCAATGTAATACCTAGAGAATTTAAGCTGTGTAAGTGATCTGAGTGAATAACTGAGAGAGCAAAGGAGATTATAATACCGTAACAGAATTGTAAGCACATAAACTGTTTAGAATGAGTTCTGCTTACACAGAATATTACTGTTTGTTGCAAGAGAAGAACTTTTTCTTATTTCTGCTTTTTCTTTTATTTTGAGTATTTCTGCTTTTTAGATTTGATCTTCACCAAATGAATTCATATAGCCTTTATAAGGAAATAGGAAACAGTATCAAGTTGCGTTGTTACGTATGCCTGAGAGATGAATCAATAGTTATTACAATTTCCAGATTAATTTGCATTCTTCCACTGACTTGGTCTTTGGAGGAACAGCAGATTAGCCCTTGATTACTAGGGGGTGAACAATTTACAGTGAATAATTTATATTGCAAATAACTTATGACTTAGAATAATTTATTTCCCTAAATGAATTCATTGTATGTTGTAGAGGGCTTTTAGGTGAACAATTTTCATTCTATAGATTATTCATAATTGGTTATACAATTTCCATAATTACATAAATTTGTATAGTGAAAGCAAGATAACAGACCAAGTTATCTCAGTCTCTTTACACTGCTACTGGATGCCTTGCTGTGGTAGAGGTTTAGCAAAACTGGAAATGTACAAGAATCAATGGGAATTCTGCAGTTTGGGGCCAAGTGACACAATTTTCATTGACTTCTTGCTATTCCAAGTATGTATTTTTGCCAGCAAACATTACTTTCAACTTGTATCTGGTCAGCAGGGACAAATGTTTATTGCAACTATGGAACTGTCTGCATGATCTATCTGTTGTTTATCTGCAGATGGCTTAAGCACAATGTTTACTACCAGTATTGAACAGCTTTTCCAGTAGTTTTGGTAGCTGCTTGTAGTGGCTGAAGCAGCAATAGAGTGATGGAGCACAAGTACAGCATGTAGAAGAGGAGCACACAGAGCAACTGTATGTGAAGGATTGTGTCTTAGGTAAGTTTTATTCAAGACAAAATACAGGGCTGGAGGTAAGCACAGACTGGTGGGTGACAATAATGGTTCAGATCTGGAATGATTAGCAGTGGCTTCCAAATTTGAGAGTAACAAAGACTGCTTCTTTGGTATTTATGGAGTTCAGCAGAAAGCCATATACCACTATGAGAGCTCTTAAACTACTTAGTAGTCTGTGGTAACACTGTCCAGAATTGCTACCATTCATATTAGTCTGTAGGTAGCAGTTAAAGTGCAGGTAGACAGCCTGTTTAAGCTCCTGGGATGGCTATATATGTCAGATATAGACAACCCAGTACTCACACTCTGGTTCAGGGATTTGTAGATTTGAAAATGTGGGACTACAGAATTACAGTAGCTGTTGATAAAATCTATATTTCTGTTTGCTTCTGCCCCAGACATCTGAGTTTGTTAACAGAAAGAAGTAACTTTCCATTGAACTACAAGGTCTGGCTGACCACAGTACAACACTGAGTGGTCTTTTTTTTTTTAATTCTTTTTGTTTCTTTTAAGGAATTCACTTCTTTGCTTGGCCAATCAAGTGGTGTGATTATAGCTGCTGTCCTGGGAGACTCGGTTGACCTTTCTCTATCCTGGGAGGCTCTCTTTTTACACAACGAGATTGATGAAGAGAGTTATTACCTGCATCCTGAGCAACTGGCCATATAAGGGACTGTGAGGGAAATGGTGCTATCTCTTGACAAATACAGGGTTTGCTGAACAATAGTTCCTGGAATTATCGCTGTCTGATGTGTGCTACAAAATATCTGGCAGTGCAGAGAAAGCCTTACTGCAATTCGAGAAATAATATTTGGAGACTTTCCAAGATTTACAAGTGGCCAGTGAGATAGGGATACAGTCTCTAAGGATATCTCATCAGAGATATTTTATATTGCTATTTTGAAAAAATACAGTGGTTTAAAAAAAATAATATTTCTTTCATTTATAATTCAGATTATTGAAAATTTCAGGGATTAGTTCATGACTGTTTCTTGGACTATAGCATAAATTGTTCATATCATAAGTTGTCATTGAAATATTTGAGTAAGAGCCCATGGATAGAATGGGAATTGGCATAGCTGACACTTAATGGCTGTATTAATACTACTCTCTTTACCCTTTACAGGACTTGAAAAAGAACCAAAGATGATAATGAGAAGTTGCACAATTTGGGATAGGAGCTCATCTTCCCACTTAAAACTTTGTGGGCTTTTTAATGTTTTGTGTAATTTCTCTTGCTTTATGCACGTATATTTCATGAAAAAATCAAGGGACAATTCATATACCTTTAAATTATTTTAAAATGAAAAGTCTTTAATATGGGATCATATTTTCCTTGTTGAGGATTTTTTAATGGCACTTTAAACAGATTTTATGGAAGTTTTCATAGATTATTTTTCTTTAGAATCAAACTTAAAGTAAGAATGAAGATACTTCTATTGCCCTAGGAACCTATGCAAATATATTGAATTAGAATAGGAAGGAAAAACTGTGACAACAGGGCCACAGCTTAAACAACAAATGTCTCCTAGAAAAGTTTGAAACTAGCAGTTGGACACTCAGAGACAGAACAGGACTTGCAGGGCTGAAGACTTTCAACTCACAGCAGGGAGTTGCCTTATGCTCTGTGTGTGACTGCTCCTGGAGAAACTGAAGGTCTGAAATGCATTTAAGTTAGATGGCTGCTGTTGCTGAGGAGCTTTGCTTGGAGGGCTCTGCACAGGTTACTGAAGAAAGGAAGAAACAGAAAGGAAGCAAGTCAGCTCTCTGCTCTGTTCCATGTCACTAAAAATATTTTCCCCCTCCTCATTTTTTGTTTGAGTCTACATTCTCAGTTTCCACTGTCTACACCCTTTTGAACCTTGTCCATGTGAATCACTGTATTTTTTTTTTTCTGAAGTACCCTGAGGTCCATGGTTTGTTTTTATATTGAGAAAACCGAGCAGTTAAGGTCACTGATGGTTTGAGGGTAACAGGTGAATAATTGCACTTGAATCTCCTCCACAGTTTTATATTTTGAACAATGTGTAGCTAATCCCTGTGGTCTGAAAGCTAAGAAGGCATCTCTCTAGGAAAGCAAATGGAAGCTTGGACACTGATATCATTAACCAGAACAGTTCTTCCAGTTTCCCTTTGTAATTGGAAAGACTATCTGTTCTGAACTGAGTGACAAGGTTAGTTTGCCCTGTAGAGATTCAAGCACTGTAGAATAATTTCTATCACTAAAAGCTCTGAATTTACTGTGAAGGAACTGTCTTGCAGCAACTGCTGAAGTTAGATATTTGCCTTGGTACAAAGAGTGCAAGAGAGCAAGCTGAATGAGCTCAATTTGTTTATTGATTAGGAATACAAAGGCTGTGACCAAGCAGAGACATAAAGCTGTATTACCAATTCATCTTTCTTTTGTGATGCTTCAAAGGCTGAAATAGAGAAATCTCCGCATTCAGTTTTACAAATCATATTTATATCTTGTTTATAAAATGTAGCCCTAGTTTCCAGCCTTTTTCAGCTGCTTATGTAAAAAGCAAACGCACAAAGAAATATTGCATTCACAGATCATCCATGTCTGGTATCTGTCTGGCAATCTTGAAAGGGTAAATATGAAAGCACAGGATGTACAAATCATCTGGCTAGTACAAAATGGAAAAAACGAAACAAGTTTTATCATCTCTGGAAGAATAATTGTCATAGAAAGTTCAGCTAACTCTCTTAATATAAACCCTTAGTGTTGTGGGGTTCATGTTCATAATGTGCCAGAATAGTCTTACAAGTATTTGAATTGTACTGAATTAAAATAAGATTAGCATAAAATAGTCTGAAGGTACAGGACTAGTGAACATTTGAGTCGTAGGAGCTAACATTGACCTGTGCTTCTGATCTTTTTAGCAGTTTACTAATGGTACATTTTCCTACATTTCAGAAACTATTTATTTCCTGCTAAGTTTTACTCCACCTCATTTTGAACAAGATGAAAGAAAAAGTGTGTCACTGCTTTGAGAAACCAAAATGTTAAGAGAGCTAGTAAATGATCTTATGTATGGTTGTTGAAGTAGTGATATTCTTATTATGGAGAGTTTGGGAGCTGACGAGAAACACCTTGATAAGGCAACATTATAAGTATTTAATGCAAGAAGTAGGCATGACATTGTGTGACCAATGAACCAAATAGCTCATGACAGATTTCCTCTATAGCATGATTGCCATTTTTAGCAGATAACAGGAATGTTAAAACTTGGACAGACTGCTAACTCCTAATGCATCCACCATGCATGAAGAGTGAGGGTTACAATGGTATGAGTCACAATGGTAACAATTGCTGGCTGTGATTCTTTCCTGGAGCTGCTGTGCTGTATATATATACACCATCCTTTTACATTTCCATCATCCTCTTGGATTCTCATGTAATGAAACTGCCCTGCTTTCATAGTGATATCTTTTGACTACTTGGATTCCTGTTGGTATGGAATCCTTGCCATCCTCTGCTGACTTGACATTTTCTCCAGTAAACCATAGCTTACAGCAATATCCTAGGAAAAAAGTCCTGATATTCTTCCTGTTTCATAGAGACCAGTGCTATGAGCATTGCTGGTTTTGGAACTTAGCTAAAACTAAAGCTTTTAAGTTGTTCTTCATTCTTTGGTCTTGATCTTGTGCTTCTAGATGTCCTGGATTTTGACCATTCCCTGCTTGTGTCTTTGTTAAAGTTTAAAAAGTCTTCACAACTATTATCTATCATCTCACTAGTAAATGACTTATAAATAATGATATTGTATGGACTGTGGTCATTTAAATGTGTGGAAACCGAAAGCACTGAGAAGTTGTGTCCACTGACATGTAAGCAAACTCCATGTTTTGGTTTTTATTACCTTACTGCTTGGCCCGATATATAAAAATTTCATTCTTGTGAAGTACTTTTTTGAAGTATATAATTGAATAGAACCACTTATATAATTAAAGTTAAGCTTTTTGCTAAATGAAGACTGGAGAACTTTCAAAGAGACCTCTGGAGCACTTCCAGAGGAAATACTACTACGAACATCTCTTTATCCTTGAATTCATAAAGTAGCTTCTACTTTCCTTGAATATTATGAGAAAGCTTTACTTACCAAATTTTCATGAATAAAAAAAAAAGGAAAGTGGTGTAATACTATTGAAATTAATTGCTAGGGTACAAAAAGACCCATAATTCATTCTTGTCATATTCAGCCAGCTCAACTATTGGCCAGTATGATTCAGCCTTTTACTTCCAAATAATTTTATTACTTGGCCATCATAAGAAAGTAACAGAAAATGTCTAATTGACATAAGATTTCTATCTAAGAATGGGAAAATAGTAACTGAAAATTATTATTCTTATTAGCACATAATGAAGTCAGACAGGATTATTTGATCCTGTATTTTGAATTGTTTAAATGTCCTGATGCCACAATGCACAAAACTGTGCCAGAAAATCATTCTGAGGCAGCAAAGTAAGAAAGAAGGAAAAAAGAAATTAAGATTATCATAAAAATATTGAATCAACTTATGTAATTTTATGGAAAATTTTATTTGGTCAAAAGATCAGAAAATGAAATTCAAATTCACAAATAAATTTGCTTTCACTGATATCACAGAAAGTATTTGCAAATTATTTCTCAGTTGCATTCCGAAGAGAGATTTCCAGGAAAATTGTTCATCAAAGGCAATGAAAAATTAAGCTGCAATAAGATAAGAGGGAAGGTCTTCTCTTACACTAATAAATTATTAAATGATAGGAAAAAAAATATTGTTTTTCAG